>NC_079172.1:30211226-30376226 GCF_947568905.1 Ostrea edulis | reverse complement strand
GGTGAGAGAATGATATTACACCTTAGACTATAATATTCAACGTCAATCCCAGAACTACTTTTACACTCAACCCAGTGTAAAGAAGGAACGATAACTCTAGTAGAGTACTTGGAACGATAAACGAAAACGAAAGTACATTTTTTCATGGATTGTGAAATGATTGTGTGACATTTTAGAATCATGTCTGGCAGTATGTGGAAGCAGAACCTATCTTCATGTTGTTTGTACGTTTATGGTGATGGACTGAAGACAATCGACGCTGAAGATTTAGCTAATGTAGATGGAGTCAGCACAGCGATATCTGTGCCCGATCCTGCCGATCCGAGGGGCGGAGAAAGATTCCTGGTGCTGTTCAAAAACTTGACTGGTACGATGAAAACATCTTAATAAGGAAAATATACATAATTTTTATTGTTTGTAAAGGGATAAATGTACATTAGTAAATTTTGTGAAAAGATTAATCATCCTGAATATTGAAGTAATGAAAACTAAAGCGAAAGTTTATACTTATCTAGGCCTATATACGTATAACATTCTCACATCTCTGTACAAAACCGTACCTTGTTCTTTGAAATATATATGCCCTGAAATTTATGTGTATTTATTTATTATTATTTATCAATACATATATATAATTTATATAATATATATTTATTTTCAAGCAAGTTAAGCAAATGGTGAGCTTGATCAGCACTTGGCTGGATGACCGCTACACGTTAGACCAATTCAACTTAATTGATAGATTATCATCCCCGCCCGCCCCTTAAAAATCGGACCGCCCTGAATTTTTTTTATTTTGCGAAACTTGCGATTTCCAGAAAATTTTCATGCCTGACTCTGGTATAACAAAGTGAAAAGTTACGTGAACGGTGAAGAAAATAGATATATCATATAGGTATGGTTTTCTTAATTTCTCGCGAAAGTTTGGTATCTTTCTGTGTTTGAAATTAAAGCTTAACCTGGAATCGTCTGTGAAATAAGCATAAATTGATATCCATCTAGCATCTATAATTTAAAATGACGCACTTCTGTTGACAAAATATTTTCTCAGAAAATAAAAATTAAAAAATACAATCCTCCCACCCGCCCCATACTTTTTGGTGACTGTGGATGATAATCTACTAATTAAGTTGAATTGGCCTTACAAACATTTGTTTCCTGATTTACAACTCGATATCGTGTGCGTGACATGTTATCTTGTTTAAACAACTGAGACATATACTATCTCATTGGCACAACTTTAAATTAATTGATATCTTTTGTATATATGACACATCTTAAGCGCATGACATATCATCCACACATCATAATAATTATAATGATCTCAAATGCGTGACTTATGATCTGTGACTCAGTCCTAACATACCACTGTGTAGGGGTGAATTGCTGACCAGTGTATATTGTTGACAGACCAGTGAGTAGTATTCACAGATTACCAAAGATCATCCCCTGGAACTAACAGGTGAAAATACCTGCCAGGGGATAAAGGTCCTGGGTGGATGTCTTCCAAGGTGTGAAGACATGTAAGGAGGGAGGGATGTAGTAGTCAGACGGGTATCGTTAGATGACTGGTGGTCAGACAGTTCAGTTGGTAGAGCACCTGATTATAGAGATTCAGGAGGCCTGGGTTTGAATCCTGGTCTGGTCCATTGCATTTTCTCCCTTGCTATTATATGGTCGCATCACCAAATGTAGCAGGAAGGGAGAAAATGCAATGGACCAGACTGGAATTCTTTTATACGTTATTTTGAAAATATTTTTTTGATAAAATCACTGATCTTTTATTTCAACATTTAAAACGTAATTTAAAGAACAAAATAACAATATTAGGAAATTGGAATAAATGTGTAAGTTTGTATTGGGGGGGGGGGGGGGGGGGAATTCAGGGGTGCGAATTCTGAATGACCCCCATGCTTCCATTGTTTTATACCATAATACAAATAAACCTCGACACTTATTTCTAAAATATAGAATTGTAATTCCGATTCAAGTGTTACATATGTAGATATAGCCATTTTTTGGGGAGATAATCCATTCTGCAGACTCTAAAAGGCATATTATAAACATTGTTTGTGCAGCTGTGTTGTTACACATTGGTCTGCATTAGGATATTCTTGTTATACTGAATGATTTTAAAATATATGGATACCTGGAGGATCTCAAAATGACCTTTGATAGCTAGTGGCCCATAGAAACGAACTCCATGACTACGCATTGCCTGATTTATAGGAGTATAGAATAACTTTTGTTAAACATATGGCATCTAAGTTAAGGAGTGTGTCATGATTCACTTATCATCGTTATGGAGGAAAAGTGTCTTTTGAGGAACAACAAGACTATATTATCATGTAATGAAACTTTTGTCACGTGGACTCTGGTTTGAATTAGCATGTTATCAAAGTTTTATTGCATGGGTTCAGGTTTAAATTATCATATAATCAAACATCTGTTGTGTGGACTCGGGTTTAATTAAGACCCCTGAATGACCAGTAAGAGGAAGAAGATTTAAAGTGAATTTTGCTCAGGTGAGCTCTGTGTCTTATGGGCCTCTTTTTTATTTTAAAACAGAGGTCAGACGGTGTGAGGAGAGAAGGATCATCACCTGTGGAGACACCGAGTTAAAGGTTGGACAATGTAGTAACGCCTGTGATATTCCAGATGACTGGGAAAAATTTATGGTAAATTTTCAGTTATTATTTTTTTGATAACATGAGTATACATTGAATTGCTGCTGAAGAGTACCTGAAATGTATTTGATATTTGTAAATTAAAGTACTATAAACGTATGCTACATTGGCTGTGTGATCTATTCAGCGGATTTCGCGGGGAGCTTCTGCCACTAAATCAAGTACATCGCTAAATGTCTTGGTTCTAAATATCTTTATATAGCGCATTTAGAAAGTGCTACATCAAATGTACACCAACTTGTAAATCATTTCTATTTTTATACCCCCCGAACGAAGTTCTGGGGGGTATATAAGAATCACTCTGTCTGTCTGTCTGTCCGTCTGTCTCCAGATTCGTGTCCGGGCCGTAACTTCTTTGTTCTTTGACATAGGCATACCATATTTGGCACACAGGTGGATCACCATGAGATGATGTGTCGGGTACCTTCATGACCTCTATATGACCTTGACCTTAAGGTCAAAATTAAAGGTTTTTTACAATGGATTCGTGTCCAGGCCATAACTTCTTTGTTCTTTGACATAGGCATACCATATTTGACACATGAGTGTATCACCATGAGACGATGTGTCATGTACCTTCATGACTTCCATATGACCTTGACCTCGAGGTCAAAATTAAAGATTTTTACAATGGATTCGTGTCCGGGCCATAACTTCTTTGTTCTTTGACATAGGCATACCATATTTGACACATGAGTGTATCACCATGAGACGATGTGTCATGTACCTTTCATGATCTCCATATGACCTTGACCTCAAGGTCAAAATTAAACGTTTTTACAATGAATTCGTGGCCATGACTTCTTTGTTCTTTGACATAGGCATACCATATTTGACACATGAGTGTATCACCATGAGATGATGTGTCAAGTACCTTCATGACCTCTATATGACCTTGAACTTTAACCTCAAGGTCAAAATTGATTGTAGAGTTTTGACATGGTCATACCATAAGACATGGGTGCATCACCATGAGACTATGTGTCATGTACATTCATGACCCCTTTATGACCTTGACCTTTGATCTCAAGGTCAAAATTATAGGTTTATGCCATGGATTTGTTTTCGGACTATATCTTCCATTTTCTTCTACAAAGGCATACCATATTTTTACACTCAGGAAAGAGTTAATTTATACCTATTAACAACACCCTTTGGGAGATTGGGGTAAGCGGGGGGTATTCTTAGTGAGCATTGCTCTCAGTACATCTTGTTTTATAAATTTGGAAGCTTGCCATGAGACAGGGAAATAAAAAAAAATGATGTGGATATTTTTATATCAATGCATATAGGGATGAACACTTTGAATGTATTTAATTTGAAAAAAATTATGTTTTGCTGATAAATCTGACTTGACAACATCGGAGAAATGTAAATGATTTACAGAATATTTTAAAAAGTGGTCACGATCATTTAAAAGCAACAATAGAGTTGTATAGCATTTCATGTTCATTATGTGTATGAATATAATTTCCAGGGAGTACCTTCCCAGCCACAACTACAATATCCGTCTAGTGAAGCTGGAGTACATCAGAGCGATACATACTCTAATGTCCCCACTAGACAGGAACAGGGGGAAGTCTACCATATGCCCCAGCTGGATCCACAAATGAACAGAGATGCCAGTGGTCATCAGATGCCTGTACCCCTGGGACAACAGATCCCCATGAATCCAGGCCAATTTCCATATCCTTACAACATGCAGATGATGCCGCCTTTTATGTTCCCTCAAGAAGGAGCAACAGCACAAGAAAACCCGTTAGAAAGTGGAAATTTTCAAACACCTCAACAACTCTGGATGCAGCAGATGCAAATGCTCCTTATGTATCAAAGAAAAATGCGAGATCAGGCTGCCCCTCCCCCATACACTGCATCAGAGGGAAACTCTGGTCAGAGAAATATTTCAGGTGTGAATCACATGTTATATGAGTCTTTGTCTTCCCGGGTGTTATAATATCATATTTATTGGTAAAAACTTTATTCTGCTGAAAGAGAACATTACAAATTTATGCAAGAATAAAATTCTTGTGAATTAAAAAAGTGATTTAATTATCTATTTTTCTTAAAAGCCATTTGAAATTCAGAGGAGTATTTCATCTTTTTTTATAGCACTTTAATTAATTCAATTAATGAATATAATTACAAATGTACTGTTATCATTTCTCAAGAACCATTGTGCCAGAAAAACTGAGATTTACATGTATTGAAAGCTTCCTGTTATATTACAGATTCAAGTTTGTTCAAATCATGGCCCCCGGGGGTAGGGTGGGGCCACAATAGGGGATCAAAGTTTTACATACCAATATATTAAAAAAATCCTTAAAAATCTTCTTCTCCGATCCATTTTCAAGAATCATTGGACCAAAGAAGTTTACATTTGCATGAAAGCTTCCTGACATAGTGCAGATTCAAGTTTGTAAAAATCATGGCCCTGGGGTAAAGGTGGGGTCACAATAGGGGATCAAAGTTTTACATGCAAATATATAGAGAGAATCTTTCAAAATCTTCTTAAGAACCATTGGGTTAAAGAAGTTTACATTTACATTGAAAGCTTTCTTACATAGTGCAGATTCAAGTTTGTTAAATCAAGGCCCCCAGGGGTAGGATGGGGCCACAATAGGGGATCTAAGTTTTACATTCTAATATATAGAGAAAATCTTTCAAAATCTTCTCAAGAACCATTGGGCTAAAGAAGTTTACATTTACATGAAAGTATTCTGACATCATGGACCTAGTGCAGATTCAAGTTTGTTGAAATCATGGCCCCCAGGGGTAGGATAGGGCCACAATAGAGTATCTAAGTTTTACATACTAATATAGAGAAAATCTTCTCAAGAACCACTGGGCCAAAGAAGTTTACATTTACTTGAAAGTATTCTGACATCATGGACATAGTGCAGATTCAAGTTTGTAAAAATTGTTGCCCCCAGGGATAGGTTTGGGCCACAATAAGGACCAAAGTTTTACATGCGAGTATATATGGAAAATCTTTAAATATGGGGCAAGGGAGACTCAAGTGAGCGACGTGGCCCATGGGCCTCTTGTTAATTTTTTTTCTGGTGAATGTGGAAAGATGCATGTATCAAACTTTTGTACAGAACCAGATACCCAACTCCATACTTAAAAACCAAGGGTGAAATTTACAATTTACTGTGTGTATAGCATTACAAAATTAGATACATGTGACTTATTCTTTAGAACCAGAAGCTAAACCCGAGTTAAGTGACACTGAACAGCAACAACTGAATAGAGAACCAGCCAGTCAGGCTGTACCTGAACAACATGGTGGTGATCCACCAGAGGAAGAAACAGGTGAGGAACGAGCACTAGGACAGAGTGAGGAATGAGCACTAGGACAGAGTGAGGAATGAGCACTAGGACAGAGTGAGGAACGAGCACTAGGACAGAGTGAGTGAGGAACGAGCACTAGGATAGAATGAGTGAGGAATGAACACTAGGACAGCGTGAGTGAGGAATGAGCACCAGGACAGCGAGTGAGGAACGAGCACTAGGACGGAATTAGTGAGGAATGAGCACTAGGACGGAATTAGTGAGGAATGAGCACTAGGATAGAGTGAGTGAGGAATGAGCACTAGGATAGAGTGAGTGAGGAATGAGCACTAGGATAGAGTGAGTGAGGAATGAGCACTAGGACAGAGTGAGTGAGGAACGAGCACTAGGACAGAGTGAGTGAGGAACAAGCACTAGGACAGAGTGAGTGAGGAACGAGCACTAGGACAGAGTGAGTGAGGAATGAGCACTAGGACAGAGTGAGTGAGGAACGAGCACTAGGACAGTGAGTGAGAAACGAGCACTAGGACAGTGAGTGAGGAATGATCACTAGGATAAAGTGAGTGAGGAATGAGCACTAGGATAGAGTGAGTGAGGAACGAGCACTAGGACAGAGTGAGTGAGGAACAAGCACTAGGACAGAGTGAGTGAGGAACAAGCACTAGGACAGAGTGAGTGAGGAACAAGCACTAGGACAGAGTGAGTGAGGAACAAGCACTAGGACAGAGTAGGTCATTGAAGGACTCGGTCAGTTGTTGGATACTCATGGCTGCTTACTTAAAAAGACACCAAACAGAGGATTTTTTTCATATCTGCTCTCTCAAAATCAGTCAAAATCGTAGAATCTCTCGTATCCTATAATCCCTCCCAAGAGGGGGAGACTGAAATATCCTGCTTTCAAGGAATTTTGACTAGTCACAATTAAAATGTAAATTATGATCATGCTAAAGGTACTCTTTATTTATACAGGAGTGATCTGTACTCAAAGTTAATGGCAGGCTACATTTGTGTATACAATGCTCTTTGTGCAAGTTATTTGTAATGAAATGTATACAAAGTTTCAGGGAAAGTCTGAGCTGCTGAACTGTGACTCTGTGGGGAAACAGAGCCCAGAGAGCTACAGATGCACACAATGCTAAAAAGCTTTGATTTACGGTGCAACTTTTCCTGTACGATTCAGGTTTTATCAGCAGTTTTACCACAAAGATTTGGATATCCGAAAATTCCTAACATAAATTCCCATTACACTTGTGTGGTGACATACACTCAAACATATATTAAAGCCCCATTCAAATTTAAAACTCACAGTTTCAGTAGGTCAGCTGTTTATGCAAATCCTGAAGTAAAATCTTCCTATTGCATTTATTTTAGAAAAACGTTTCAGAAGAACCACATAATTTAATTTTGATGCCTAATCGCTTGAAATGAAATGAGTTCTAGATAAGTGAATTGAGATAATTGCTTGAAAGAAAATGAGTTCAAAATAAGAGAATAGAAATGAGAATAAAAAGAAAATTAATCAAGTTGTAGATTTGATCTTCACTAGATTAAGGTGTCGAAAATTTCAAAGTAAAGGAAAATTAGATAAGTGTTGAATATTCTTAAAGTTACATTAGACATATGATGATCTGTGACACAGACTTGTGTATACAGAGAGAGAAAGAGAGAGAGAGAAAGAGAGAGAGAGAGAGAGAGAGACGCTATTCATGAGATCTTGTCATTGTATTATCAGAGGTAGCCATGATAAAAGTGACGAACATTCCACCGGACACGTCCGAGGATTCTTTGCTATTTTTCTTCGAGAATCGGAGAAAAAGTGGAGGCGGGTCAATAAAGGAGTTGGAGTATGACCCAGATACTCAGTCAGCTGTCATCACGTTTGAAGATCCTGAAGGTGATATTATGTTAAAAAAAATCCTGAAAGGATTACCGTATTCATCTTAGTGAACACATGGGTGCTTAGAAAATTGGAAAGGGGGTGGTTATTTAGAACTTTGTTTTGAAATATTTCCAGTGAAATTTTGACTCTGAGAAACGTTTGAATAGATATTGAATTCTAAATGAATTATTGATATACATTTCCATGTAATAATATATATAATCAATTGATTTATCATTTAAAATCAATGCAACATAGTAAATACACAAATATATAGTAGCTATTACCAGTATAAGAGGAGCTGTACTGTATTTAAATGGGGGGGGGGGGGGGGGGGGGGGCGCTCTTAATTTTTGAGAGCTGAAAAAAGTTTGGGGGGGGGGGGGGCACTTATAGGAGTTGGAACACTCATAGGATGAATACAGTACAGAATGTATCAACATTATGGTATACAAATATAGAGATCAGATTGCAGTAATCATTATATCCAATTAAATAGGATGAATGCGGTATCAAATTTTAGTCTATCGATATATCTATAGAGATTAAAACACATAAATTACAGAAATAAACGCTTATAACGAACCTCCAGGACCAGTGAAAAAGTGTTCGTTATAACCAAATTAAAATTTTCCTTATTTTCCTCTGATGGGGGAATAAATATCACTTTACAATAAGTGTGAATTCATTATAAGCATGTTTGTTATAAGTGTGTTTTACTGTAAGTGTGAATTCATTATTAAGTGTGTTTTACTGTATATAGAATGTTTTACAATGAGCTCCATTTGAAAATTTTCAGGATTATCTCTTACCTTAGCAACTATTCTAGGTCCATGTTGGTTTA
This sequence comes from Ostrea edulis, assembly GCF_947568905.1. NCBI lineage: Eukaryota > Metazoa > Mollusca > Bivalvia > Ostreida > Ostreidae > Ostrea > Ostrea edulis. Next base: position 30,367,525 of record NC_079172.1, on the reverse strand, counting down.
TGAGTGAGATGAATTTGAAAACATTAGTTTCATTTAGTCTGAACTTTAAAACTACTAGTAAATCTTTTCACTCTCCTCTTTAGCTGTGAAGAGAGTTCTAGGGAAAATGCCAATTTTGTTTAGTGGAAAACAGATTGGAGTGGAGGAATTCCGACCGAACATAAAAGAGGAAAGTACCGCTGAAGAGCCTGACATGGAATCGGAGAATGTTTTAGAGGTTAGGGGCGTGTCTTCATCAACAAGCTGCGACACAGTGGAAATGTACTTTGAGAACACTCGTCGTTCAGGAGGGGGAGACATAAAACAAATACGCGAGGAAGACGGGACATTTTACATAATATTCGAGGAAGAAGGAGGTAAATTTCCCTCATGATTACTGTAAACTTAAAAATTTACATGTGGTGGTTATTTACACTAAATACGCAATTACAAGATTTTTGTGTGGATTACTCTCGCACAGTTGTAATCTCTTGCATTTGGTCAGGTAAAGAAGGAAAACGTTTTACTGATTAAGCTTTGGCTGACCCCGCAAAGGGATGTAACTTACAACAAAGTGTTGATACATCTATTTATTAATTGAAATATGGACATCAAGTAATTAAATACTACACGTGTGGTTTGCAAAGGAAATGTGCGTAATTAACAACACATGGAAATATTAATGCTTACAGTATTCAAAGAGTCTAGAAAATCATCACTAGTTTTGCCTCTCAAAATATTTTTAAAATTTTGTTGTCTCTATCCATGCATAATGCACATATATTTTTATTTTCTAAAGGTGTTTTCTATCCATGCAGAACACACATATATTTTTAGTTTCTAAAGTTTTTCGTTTAAAAAAAAAAAAAGAAATATGTGAGACATTTTTTTCACAAGTGTGAAGTATGATGTATATTGTTATAGAAGTACATATTTTTGTTCAGTGATAGAAAATGTACTGCACAAGAAACATAAGATTGAGGGAACAGTCATTGAAGTGTGCCGATATGTTCCACCCCCTCCTCCAAAACCAGTTCCAATGTACCCAAACAAAGTTTTCATTAAAAACCTCAGTGACAAGACCACAAAGGACGGACTTGAGAACTTCCTGGAGGCAAAAACCAACATAACGCCCAATAGTATTGAGTATGGGGAACTGGAGGGAACTGCACTCATCACATTTGATGAAAATCTAGGTCAGAAAACATTACAATATCAACTTTTTTTGGTAAAACTCAACATTCAAGGATGATGATTGGGGATACAAGATTAGATTTAGTAAAATGAATATGATAGTCAATGTTGATTGATACTGTAACAATAAATAACACTGCTATTTTAAAAATGCTGAATTTTGTGGTTTACAGAAATCTTTGTCCACAAGCTTTTGAAACATTGTATCAATTGGTATATTCACAGATTTTGAGAAACTGCAGCTAGCTTGTAAAAAGAGAAGTTTAGACAAATCTCATCTGGAGGTGTTTCCAGTTCCGGTAACGAACTGTGTGATTGTTCGTAACGTCTCGGAGAAGACGTCTCGAGACACGCTGGAATTTTACTTTGATAATGAGAAAAGAAGTGGGGTCACAGGGGTTTTGGATGTCAAAATGTGTGATGGATTCTGTTTGGTTTATTTTGAGGAGCCAGAAGGTTTGTACATGCATCTTATAAATGATTGTATTAAAAAATGATTTCAATACAGTCTACTCCACTTATATTGAAGTCGCCTATATTAAACTGCTTAAGTAACAATAAATCCCCAGTAACATTTATATAATTTAACGATGGTTGTATTGAACTTTGGATACAATGAAAAATTCCGATTGGTCCCCTGACTTTCAATATATCTGGAGTAAAACATATTTTTTCTCAGGATATCGAGATATTAATATTAAAGAATTCAGATGGAAAACTCGCATCAATGTGTTGTTATCCCAATCAACGGAAAAAAGAGCCATTTCATATCATTTAATTGCGTTTTCTTGATCTTTTAAACCTGTATTTTGACCAGAGGATGTGCATCATTTGAACCCAGGAGTTTTCTCTCCATTATGCCACATGGAGGAGTTCTACTTGTTATAACAATGATTTTGATTGGTTGCATTAACATGCTAAAATGAGTATCATGCAAGAATTGCTTCCAAGGGTTGAATGTAGTGTGATGGAGAGAAAACCAGTGGTTTCTGACAGGTTATGATGTGATCTCATTAGCAATTCATAGAAAGTTTGTACATTCATATAGAATTGATTCCAATAGGTTTTTTTTTTCAGGTTGTCAAATTATTTGAATATAAAAATTTGAGAGTTATTTCTAATAATTTGGTTGCATGTTCTTGATCTTTAAAACCTTTATCATGGCCTGAGATTGTCATCCCAATAGCAATTCAAAGATTTACAAAGGTGATTAATTGTAGCAATTTTGTCTGACTGTTCAGAAGGACTTGAAGTACCACACATTTAAGAATGTTTTATTAATGAAAATCTATGATTTTAAATCAAATAGTTAAAAACAGTATTTTTGTATCTACATACAGCTGTGGAAGTGGTGTGTGCCAAATCTCACAGAGTCGATGGTCAAGACCTTGAAGTAAAGATATATTATGAATGCCTGGGGCAGGTGGAAAGTGATGAAGAGGGACCATTCCAGCCTCCAGGACTACTGGAGATTACAGACCTGGATACCAAGAAGTTACAGTTTCTGATGAAGTCCCCTCCAAATCAGGAGGCTGTACAGAAGCAGCTGGAGGCTGTATATGGGAAGCCAGTGTGGCCAAAAAAGTCCAAAGTTAATTCTCTCAGTATAGAATGCACCTTGACTGCAGAAACCAAAGACTGCAGGAAAATTGGCAGAACATGGGAGGCTAAAGTGAAGGAAAATATGAACAAGTTCTTGGATCTTCTGCTTGTGATCAAACACACCACTTTGAAAGAAGCTTTCCCTTTAGTTCTTAATGAATTGAAGTCTCTCACTATCAGTAATCCAGATGCAGTGGCTGTTGTCCTGGAGAAAAGCAATCATGAAATTTACGTGACAGGGCACAAACAGGCGTCAACAGAAGTGTCCAAACAGATTAGTGATATCATCCAGAAGGTTGATGAAGAGTTGGATAGGAAGAAACAGCAGATACACGAGGAAAAACAATTGAAGCGACACCAAGTGTTGATACTGCAGTTTTGCAAGTTTGAGCAAGATATGCAGAAAAAATACAAGGACATTTCTCTGAAATATGACCTTGGGAAAAACTGTGTGAAGTTTGAAGGACTGAGTGGAGAAGTCACTCTAGCCATTCTTGAAATGTTTGAATTTGTAGCTAAAGTCGTCAAAACTGAGATTGGGCCATTTTCTAAGCTTCTTCAGAATTTCTTACAAAATCAACCGGTTTATAGGTATGTGAATGGCAAGATGAGGGAAAAAGGCGTAGTGGGTGTGTGGGAGTTTAATAAGGAGCAGGAAATACTAACAGTCTTCTCACTGTCAGATCAGCAAGCCGTCCAAGCCGCTCACCTCTTAAAGGAATCTGTCATCGAAACCCCAGTAAACGTGAAAGAAGAATCGAGGTCTTTACTGACATCAGGAGAATGGCAGAGCAAATCTAACGAGATTGAGGGACAAGGAGAGGGATTAATTAAGATTGCGACTAATGCAGCCCAGAATACAATAATTATTCTGTGTACAGACAAATGGGAAGGATTATGTCGAGAATTCGTGGAAGATTTTATAGAAGCAAACACAGTATATGAGGAGACACTTAAATTAGAGCCTGGTATGATGAGATATATACAAATGAATTATGCAGAGGCCATTGATAAAGTTGATAAAGATCTTCAACAGGAAAAGGGAGCAGCAAAAATCGACAACACTGGTATACTGATAAGGGGAACTCGTACAGGATTAAATAAAGGTAAATTCACCATCAGCAAAATAGTGCAAGGTGTGACGAAACAATCACATACAATAAGCAAACCAGGCATCAGGAAACACGTGGACTCACAACAAGGGCAGGACAAACTTCGAACAGTGGAGCGTAACCAAGACGTTGTGATTGGTATCAGTGATGAGAGTGCATCCGATGAGGATGTGGACATCTCCAAACTGAGGACAGGGGTGATGAGACAAGAACTAGCAGTGTGTGTGACTTCTGCAGGAAAGAAAATCTCGGCGATGGTGGTGGATATGATGGAGTTGGGCGTTGACGTGATTGTGAACCCAGCTAATAAAGACATGAGGCATATTGGAGGTGTGGCCAAGATTATTGTGGAGAAAGGTAAGAGACAGAAATCCTGCCATTTAATGTCCACAGTTTTGGGTGTCTGGTGTATACATGTATAATCATGACTTGGCTCAAGAGAATTTTTCAGAGGAAATTTTTGACTAGCAACTGTATGTGTGTGTTTGTTGTTCTGACGTAAATTATTCCAATCTTTATTTTATTTTCAAAATTCACTTGACCAATTGCAGTGAATATTGATACTGAAGAAGGCATGTCTTGTACAAATAGGATAATTCTTATGTCTCTAGAATCGAAGATTTGAGGGCATATAGTCTTTGGCCTGTCTGTCTGTGGCAAAAAAAACTTTAACTTTGGTCATATCTTTTACACTATAAGAGGTAGACCTTTATATTTGGTATGTGTATTCCTTATGGCAATACCTTTCCATTGACACCAAAATCGTTGACCTGGTGACCTTAACTTCTGTAGAAAATTCGACTATAAGCCATATCTTTCAAATCATAAGTGATACTGTTTTTATACTAAGCATGTGCATTTTTTGTGAGAAGACCTTTCCAATGATACCAGATTTGTTGATATTGACCATTGACCTAGTTTTTATAAATTAAAAAAAAAAAAAAAACAACCAAAAAAAACAAACAACCCACAATGTCGTACAGTTCCATTTTGTTTTGATCCAGGGGCATCAGTGTTCACAAACACTCCTTGTTTTATGTTTGATAAGTATATCTAAAATGAATATTTCAGTAGGAGTGAAAAACAAACTAAAATGAATTTTGCAGGAGGACGGTCTATTCAGGAGGAGTGTAATGACTATGTCAGAAAGAAAGGTCGCTTAATGGAGGGCCAGGTCTTCCTCAGCACTGCCGGGAATTTAAAATGTAAAGGTGTGGTGCATGCAGTGGGTCCAGTCTGGCAGAATGGGACCAATCAGGAGGAGGAATATCTCCGAGAGGCGGTGTTCAAAAGTCTGGAGATCACGTCAGAGAAGAGATTTACGTCCATAGCGTTCCCAGCTCTGTGTACGGGGGTGTTCGGATATCCAATGCGCGAGGCCACCAGGGTGGTCGTGGTTGCTGTGAGAGATTTCTTTAAAGAGAATTCTGGATCGTCTGTTGATACTGTGTGTTTATGTGATGTGAAGGAAGACACAGTGCAGGGATTTGTCAGTGCCATGAAGAGGGAGATGAAAAATGTGAAAATCAAGTCTGGTGGCTCAGAGAGTACTTCTAGTAAATGGAAGACATCAACAAAAGCACATGGTAATGATTTATTTTGGTTTTCTTTCTGCTTGTTTTATTTTAAGTCGTAATTGATGAAAATTTCAAGAAAATTAGGTCAGTTATTTAAATCAATTTCTCTGTTTTCTAATTAATTTCGAGGCAATTAATCCTTTGATGTGTTCAGATTTCATAGTTAGGATGTGTAATTATTAGGCAGGAGCTCAAATCAATGTGTCTGTCTATCAGTGCTTATAGAATCATTCCATGATCGCTCTGAGCCACTTACACTGAACTCAGTAGACGAAAAATGCATGTTTAAGGCCACTTCTACTTCTATCAAAACATGGCGGAAAATATGGCATTAAATTGCGAGAGAAACTTTTTAAAGTTTTCGTAAATACAGTATGATCGGGGTAGGATCTTCATGATTGGGGAGCTCTACCTCTCCCATGCTTATTTTGAACAGGTTCAAAACAAGCGTAGCAGGATCTTGACAAATAAGAAGTCGAGATATATTATATTAAGGACATTTGTTACAAATGAATTGAACTTCTCTGTTTCCAAATATTTCGGTACAAAATGTGAATATCAATATATGCAATGCATGTAAAAATAACATTACATTCTGAATTACGTCAATTAAGTTGATCAAATCATTAGTGTTTATTGGGTATTTGTTTTCGGAGCTTTTCTGTATAGAGACACTTTGCAATCACTTAAACTCTTTTCACACATTGATTAAAGAATTGCTCTACGTGCATCATGTTGGTAAATACAGTACAAGTATCCATAAATACTCAACAGTAGGAAACTTTCAAACATGCCCGAATTTTGTCCCAAACTGTAAAAATTGGAACTCTTTGAAAGAAGGTAGAAAATTTTGTAGTTAGTGCCTTTGATAGCCTCCACATCATTTAATTTGAACAACTGTTGCATACAGAGATGGAATTAGATGATGTGTTGATTATTCTGATAGCTTTGAATTTCAGTGAGTTTGAGTTCAGAGTGAACACAGAAACCTTGGAATGGTTCTACGTAATAGGATATCTTGAGTATATTTTAAGATACAAACTGTATTTCATTATCAAAGTCAATGGAAGTTGTAGGTTTTGAGGTCAAAAGGTGAAGGTCATGTTGAGATAAGGAATGTAGGATTTTGTGACATGATAACTTTAGAATTTTTCAACTGACAGACTTTATGTTCATTACCAAAGTGGACAATGATGAGACAAAGACTTTTTAATACAGTTTGAGGTCAAAGGTCAAGGCCAAAATGAAGATGGGATTGTGGGATGTGACATTTTGTATATCATTCCACTGATAGGCTTTCATACTCAAGTAAACAATGGTCATAGGAAACACCTATATAATATAAGGTCAAAAGGTCAATTTGATACAAGGCAGTTGAAGGTAAAATGAATACAAATGGACAACAGGACATCACGTGACTTTGCTGTTCTTAAGAAGTGTCTACTCTACTTTAAATGTTGTACATGTAAGATTTCATGTACAATGTGTGCCCAGTGTGTCCTGTCATTGGTATAAAACACAAATGCACCCAAGTCTGCTTATTCATCACGTGTAGATATCGCAATTCATATGAGATTTCCTGACTGATTTGAAATGGAAGACTATTTGAACTTGTGTTATTATTTTTTCAGAAGTGAAGTCTTTCAAACCTTCTCCTGTTGAAGCCGGTAATATTACAATTCGTGTTGTCACAGATCAAATTGCTCAACAACAGGTATGCAAAAAAGTTCTCCTAAATATAAGATTTCTGCTATTCCTTATCTTGAAGGTAGAAAAGAAAATCCATATTAAAATGTAATTTAAAAGCTACATGACTTATACATTGTTGGGGTCATCATTTGATTTTAACAGTAATACTGTGCTTAGTTTTTTGCTTTAAGTGGGCGAATTAAAGACTAGGTGAAACTGTCTTCTCTCTAATCTAACACGCACGTTACTATGTCTGGGCAAAGCAGGTACAGTTTCTACAGTCATCTGGCCCAGAAAATGGATGGTTTCAGTAGGAGTCCCAAAATCTGGCATTCAAATAAGGAATATATTTATAAGCAAACTCAAACTACATTTAACTTGAGCAAAAATTGCTTTGTGTTATACAGTGGAACCCCGTTATTACGTTTTCCATTTTGTCACGATAAAATAACATAATACCGGGGGCAACGTAATAAACGTTCCCAGTGAAATCCGTTAAAATTATCATTTGGAAATTGTATATCATCTGTTGGTACTCTGTGAAGGGGTGTGTGAATATATCTTTACTGTTTCTTTGTTTAAAAGACTATGATACTTTGTTTTATTTACATCTTATCTTCAATGTCCGTAATTCTTCATGTTCTTATCCCTTTTCTTTATTTCGGTATAGGATACATAAGGATGTTTTGATAAACGTTGCTTTTTCTGCATTCGTTTGGACCGCCATTTTGTTCAACTTTAAAACAATGCATTCATGTAAATTTCTCTCAATAACTCGTTCCGGTTCGTATTCAACATTCGTATTAAAAAAATAACAAAACATCATTTTTATTAAGTTCTCTAATTACGCAATACACAACACAATTAAAAAAATCCCACCCCAAAAAACAACAAAACTATAGACACAAAGCGCACACGATACCCAACACTTACACACTTCTCACCAACGATAAACATGCACGGAGAACAATTTAAGTGCAATCCACATAAAAAACGACAGGAGCATGAAGTCGGCATAAAATTGCAAAAATGACAAAATCAATGAAAAAATTCATAAATTTAGGGGGTTTTCCTTTCAGAAAACAGACCATGTGTCAAGCAAATTCATATTCAAGCACATTTTTCATCTTCTAGTTATACACAATATATATTAATTTCATTTTGCTCGACAGATGGGCACACCTTTTCCTAAGCAATAATCTGGATAAAATTTAACAGTTGTTAAGCTCTTTTTGTAAAAAAAATCAGTAAGAAGTCTTATTCATGATGTGATAATGCTATCAAATAAACAATAACTTTGATTTAGTTAATATAGTATACTTGGCATATATATTTAACTTACTCACAACACAGATCAAGCTTAATTCAATACACATTTACAACAGAGAAATATTTTGGGCCTTTTTCTGTACACAGCCGTACCTTGATCTTAATGATAAAATGAAATCATCAGGAAGTGTAGAAAGCCGAAAATAAAATGTGACAAAAATAACCCTGTCTACCTGAGTTATTTATTTTGAAAAAAAATAACCCTGTCTACGTGAGTTATTTAACATGACAAAAATAGTCCTGTCTACGTGAGTTATTTAATGTGACAAAAATAGTCCTGTCTACGTGAGTTATTTAATGTGACAAAAATAGCCCTGTCTACACGAGTTATTTATTGTGACAAAAATAACCCTGTCTACATGAGTTATTTAACATGACAAAAATAAAACTGTCTACATGAGTTATTTATTGTGACAAAAATAACCCTGTCTATAAGAGTTATTAACATTACAAATATAACCCTGTCTACACGAGTTATTTATCGTGACAAAAATAACCCTGTCTACATGAGTTATTTAACGTGACAAAAATAACCCTGTATACGTGAGTTATTTAACATGACAAAAATAATCCTGCATGTTTACATGGGTTATTTAATGTGACAAATATAATCCTGTATACATAGTTATTTCATGACAATTTTAGGTTGATGTAATCGTGAATACGACGTCAAAGGATCTCAAGTTAGGAAATGGTGCAGTGTCGGCCTCTCTGTTGAAAGCGGGGGGACGGACTTTACAGCAGGAGTGTGACCAGAACTACCCCAATGGCATCCAACATGGAGAGATAGCAGTGACATCTGGTGGTAACCTTAGTTGTCAATTCATCTGTCATGGGTCACTGCCTGGATGGGATCAACAGGGTCAAGCACTGAAGGTATTTTGGAAAGAATAAGTATGGGTTAGAAAGAGGAAGACCCCTTTCAATTTTAAGATTTATCAGTTTTGTTGATTGAATTATGGGATATGTATTTTTTAAAGATATTGATTGTGGGGTCCTATCTGACTTGTCAGTTTTGTAGTGGTATTAGGGTCTCCTAGAGATGGCTTTTGATTGTATCAAATCACTAATCACTGGGTAAGTGGCTTCAATTAGGTTTGAAAGACACTAATTCATAATCAACTAATTCATTCTTATTTTACACATGAAATTTTCAATGTCTATTTGATTTGCCTTCATACGAATATGGGTTATATTCCCAAAAGTATATGTCTGATGAAATGCAGATATAACAAATCAGTGTACAATTCAATGTGGTAAGAATAAATACGCTGGACATTTAAAAGTTAGGATTCAATGTGGTAAGAATAAATACATTCGACATCCAAATGTTATTCTGAGATCATCCTTCAGTCTTTTGACTATTGTAGCTCTTAACTTTGTTAATATTAATTAATCTATTAACTTGACTTAATTCCTTCTCTCCCCCTGGAGAATAGGGCCCCGAACATGCATCCTCAAATATCTCCTGTCTTGGGCTGCCTCTCCCCCTGGAGAACGGGGCCCCGAACATGCATCCTCCAATATTTCCTGTCTTGGACTGCTCTTGCTCTTGCACTTTTGTTCCAACTAGTGAACCCTACTTGTGCTCTATATTAACCTAGTTAATATCAATTCACATTCAAATAGTATATGTATTAAAGTCAATAGCAACTGAAAAAATATTGAAATTCTACATGATTTTATTCAGATTTTAAGGACTTTCTTGAAAAAGTGTTTGGACCACGTAGACAAGAATAGATTGTCATCCGTGGCATTCCCTGCTATGGGAACAGGAAACCTTGGATACCCCAAGGCTACTGTAGCCCTTGAAATGTTTGATGCCGTCAATGATTTTGGCTCTAACAACCCCTCAACTACCATCCGTGATGTCAGATTTGTATTGTATGAAAAGGACACGGAAACCATCAAGGTAATCACTATTGATTAAAATTGAGAAGTCTTGATTAAAGATCAGAAGATTCTATTAAATCCATTCTCTAGCCATTCCTATGTGTGTATTACTGTGAAGTTATTTAAGAGGAACTTGCTTTTGAAGAAATTTCAGTTATAAGAAATAATTTAAAAATTCCCTGCCATATTTTGTTATGCCCCTGGAATCGAAGATTTGGGGGCATCTGGTTTTTGGTCTGTCTGTCTATGGTAATTTTTTTTATTCTTGGTCATATCTTTTACACCATAAGAGATGAACCTTTGATATTTGATATGTGTATTCCTTGTGGCAAGAACTTTGCATTGACACCAAAATCTTTAACCTGGTGACCTTAACATTGACCTTTGACCTACTTTAAAAAAATTTGAAGATAAGCCATATCTTTCAAATCATAAGAGGTACTGCTTTTATATGTAGCATGTATATTTCTTGTGAAAAGACCATTCCAATGGTACCACATTTGTTGATCTTGTGACCTTGCCATTGATCTTTGACCTAGTTTTTGGAAATTTTCTAAAAACTTAAACCTTGGTCATATCTTTCACACCATAAGAGGTAGACCTTTCTTATTTGGTATGTGTATTTTTTGTGACAAGACCTTTCCATTGACAGCAAAATCTTTGACCTGGTGACTTTAACATTGACCTTTGGTCAACTTTTAGACAATTTGGATGTAAGCCATATCTTTCAAATTGTAAGAAATACTGTTTTTAAATTAAAATGTGCATTTGTTGTGACAAGATCTTTCCAATGATACCAGATTTGTTGACCTTGTGACCTTGATATTGATGTTTGACCTAGTTTTTGGAAAGTTTTTAAAAACTGCAATGTCTTACAGTTCCACTTTGTTGTAATAGCGTTTCACAAACATTTCTTGTTTAAATGTTAATTAAAAAGAGTGTTTATAAGGTACTAGTAGTTACAAGGAATTCTTATAGAATTGCAAACTCGGTCACAAGAAAATCTTGATTACAGTAAAACACAGTTACCGCAAACATGATTATAATTAATTCATGGTTATAGCGAAGTGATTTTCATTCCCTATAGTTTTAAAACATATGACCTTACTGGATATAACAAATTGTGTTTGTAGGGAAACAAGATTGTTTTTCCCCAGCACTTCGCTATAAGTGTGTTTTACTGTATAAGGAACGGATAAATATTGAAAGAAATAACAGGGTGAATCTTTGCAATGTACATTTTTATGTGATTGGTAGCTGCAGAAGTATATTTTTTTCTGTATCTTGTATTTTGAATTGATACCAGGCATTCATGACAGAAGAAAAAAAGCAGGGAGGAGGAAGTGGTCGTCATGGAAGACAGTTTGGGACCAGTTCTCATTACCATTCAACTCCAATGTCTAGTGGTTAGTCAGTTTGATTATAGATATATCCATGTGTAAAAGTAAATCTGTCGGATTCTGATGAAATGAAAGATACATGCTCAGTTAGTAGATCCAGTGAACCTTTTGCTATTCTGATGAAATGAAAGATACATGCTCAGTTAGTAGATCCAGTGAGCCTTTTGCTTTGTTTGCTGTACGTACTAATTGAGCATTTGTCTTTGCATTTTATCAGGTTCCATGGCATTGGATATAGCACCGGATGTCACAGATCAAGGTTTTAAGCAAAACCCCATGAATCCTAGATATCCGTACCCTGGATTTCAAGGACCGTATGGGTTAAGACAGGAGGAGAATAGTGATCCGTTATTTGGTGTTGAAAGATTGGATGCTTATCAGAGATTGGACCGACCGTATACTAAGCCCAAATTTGATTTGTCATCAGAAACCTTTGAAACCAATACTTATCCACCTCGACAATTTACATCTGTTACTACAACTCCACCGACTTTTCCAGTTCCAACTCAGCGATTCAAACCTGTTACTACAACTCCATCGACTTTTCCAGTTCCAACTCAGCGATTTAAACCTGTCACTAGAACTCCATCGCCTTTATTCGGAAGGTCAAAATCTGTTTCTACAATGGCTCTTAAAAAACTTCGTCTGCAGAAAATTCATTCTTTTCCCGGAATCAAAAGTGAATCAGGTGACTGGTTGGAAGATAGTATTATGGACAAGGCTATGAGTATAGTGAAGAAACACTTCCCACACATACTAGGGCTGCAGGAGACTTGTGTGGCGTCAGTCACAGGCCAGCATGGACTGAATCAACACTCATCCAAGTTTTTACAGATCGTCAACACGAAAGGCAATCACTGGATTCTGTTATCCAATATTGGATGGGACCACCACCATGTTCGTGTGTTTGACAGTTGCTACAGAAAGTTGAACCCTGATACTAGAAGTTGTATCGTGTCGCTGGTACCTGCAAATCAAAATTTGATCAAAGTTCTGATGCCAGCCTATCAGAGGCAGGAAAACAAGTCTGATTGTGGGCTGTTTGCTGTGGCGGCCATGTTTGCTCTTGCTCTAGGCAATGATCCATCAAAGTGCTACTGGGATTCTAAGAAAATGAGATCGTTTTTGAATATCTGTCTGCAGAGCGAGTCTTGCCAGATGTTTCCATCCAGCCAAACTCGTGTGAAACAACTTCGAGAGAAAGAATATGATATTGAAGTCTGTCGAAGCTGCTGCAGGTTTCCCAGTGATAATGCCATGCTGAGGCTCTGTTCTAACTGCCAAACAGGGTCAATCAAGATGGATGAAAACATGTTTTAGGGAAAGTTTTTGCAAATTGTTAAGTTCATACAAGACATTTCTGACATTTTTTTCTAAAATTATATTTTCATCTCCTCTGAAGGTGAAGAGTTCTTGTATAATTTCCAAGAAGTGTTTTGATTAAATAGGATGTAAGTAGATTGTACCCGAAATGTCACTAAAAATAATACATTACTGAGAAACATCGCACATGTCTTTAACCCCCTAAGGCAGTCACTGAATTCTGTTATCGACCATCAATATTAGAGTCTTTGACAGCCACTATAGAAAATCTGGCATCTGATACTGCACCTGGACTATGACACACGTCAGAAATAATCACAGAAGACACTGTATAAGACTAATGTTGCTCATCAGTTTCTTTCTTTGGTTGATCGGCTTGAAAAATTGCAATACTTTGTTAGCTTCACATGGTCAAAGGTCAAGAGTGAAACTGAACATAGTAATATATTGTCTCCTTTTTATTTTGAGAATCATTTGCTTGATTTACACCAGACTTTGTAAACTGGTACATCGTAAGGATTAGATGAATCCTATTGATTTTTGGGTTCACATGGTCAAAGGTCAAGGGTCAAACTGGTCATAGTAATATATTGTCTCCTCTGTATTTTGAGAATCATTTGCTTGATTGACACCAAACTCAGGGTGTCAAGTTCCTATTTATTCCTATAATTTCCTATAAACTTGTTGGTTCCTATATTTTCCCTTTAAGTCATTAAAATCCCTATAAAGTCCTATACATCCAAAAAAGTGACAGTCCTATTTTCAAAAATGATAAAAAAAAAAACCCAAAAAAAACCCAACCAAAATCCAGGAGTTGATATGCTAGATTAATATTTGATTAGATTGTTATGAAGAGAATAACTATGATGATTGTATAAGAACTGTCTGTTGGATGAAAAACTGTCCACATCTGAAAGGATTTTGTCTTTGTTTATGTTTAATATTATTTCTTCTCCAGTAAGATACTTTGCTAGAATTTTATGCAGAAACAATGAACTTTTATATGAATTCTTTGATAAAAACCCGATTTATTCCTATAAATCTGCTGTAAAAATCCCTATATTTGCCCTATAAACTGCAAACAAAATTCCTATAATCCTACATTTTTTAGACCAAAAGTGGCTTGACACCCTGCAAACTTCGTACACTGGTACATTCTAAGGAGTAGATGACCCCTATTGATTTTGAGGTCACATGGTCAAGGGTCAATCCACTCTGGTCATGGGTAGATATTTTCTTCTCAATATCTTGAATTGTTTTAGATCTACTATCAATTAAATGATACTTGTGTATAACCCTTTTTAATTTTGCACCATTAAGGGCATACATGTTCCTGAAAGATTTCTTGTCTGTCAGAATTCCCATTCATTAAAATAGACATACTATATTAATCAAGATTCATATGTGCATTGTTTACAACTGCAGCGCATTCATGAGGAAATGGTCAACATTACAATTGGTAAAGATACCAAAGGCAAAAATATTGGTTTTGTAAATATAATCACCCGAATGTATTGCAAATTTTGCTAATTTTTATGAATTATTTCATTTGATATCGTCATCTGTTACGAGTGATTTTGTTTTGAATGGTGATTCTCAATAATGAACCAGTGATGTGATGAGTTTTTTTTATACTCCTGACTCTATGACCTTAGCCTTTCACAAATTGTCATTATTGGGCTAGGCATCATTCCAAGTTTCATCTTTACTATCTAAGGATTTTCTGATCGCTCTGCACTAGGGTTCTACTCCCCAGAGCAGAGTGGACCTAATTCCCCTTGGCTGTAGTGAGGATGTCCATGCATTGCTATCACTAGCTGTACAACACACCTTTGTCTACATTTTACGTACAGATTTTCCTGCGGTTATATACTACTTTACTGTTGTAGATGGTTGTACTTGAGTCACTGTGACCATTTTGTAGGCATTTTTTGTGTACTTTATATTTTCTACTTATACTGTGTTAAATAGAAATATCATACATCTGCTTTATAAATCTGTGATATACCCCCAACACAACTTTCATTTATATTGTTTTGATGTACCTTGTGATGATTTGGGTGCTTGCTGCTCTTGGTGATGCACTGTTGCTATTGGTGACAAATTGTTGCTGTTGTCGACAAACTGTTGCTATTGGTGATACACTATTATGGTGTTTTGTTTCATACTTTTCTTCATTAAATGTTTTTTATGCTTGGCTTGATTTTCCTGTTGTAAGTACATAGGAGATAAAAGCATACTGGAGTAGAGTGTAACTTCAATCATTTGATGACTCGTCACTCAACCTTCAGCGTAATTCAGAGATTAGGCCCTGGTGGGCGTTTGTTGCATCTATAGTATTACATGCCAGGAAAAATCCTGGTAATTCCTAGTGTGTAATAGATGTAACAAACTGCCACCAGGGATGTATATATCATCAGATCATGTGTATCTCAAAATGAGTGTCAGTTTTTAACATATAACATATTCACTGTTCAATGGAAGGTCACAAAATGAATGAAAATTTAGAATTTCCTCATTTTTGGCCAAAATTGACAAATTAGATGCACATGATGCTTCAGAAAATCTAGAGCAAACAGTTGCTTACCATTCAAACTTTGGTGAAAAAACATTTTTTGGTCATAAACTTCTCTCGTTTTCATCTTCTCTGAAGAATCATAATACCATTATCAATTTAACACAAAACTTGACAAAGTAATTTCGGAGAAAGTGGATTCTAGTTTATTCAAAGAAAGGGCCATGAAGCCTTCCAAGAAGAGATTATAAATTGTGGAAGTAGGTGTGATTTTAGAAGGCAAGATTATAAATAGTAAAAGTAGGCGTGGTTTTAGAAGGAGAGATTAAATAGTAAAAGTAAGTGTGGTTTTAGAAGGAGAGATTGTAAATAGTAAAAGTTGGTGTGGCTTTAGGAGAGATTATAAATAGTAAAAGTAGGCATGGTTTTAGAAGGAGAGATTATAAATAGTAAAAGTAGGCGTGGTTTTAGAAGCAGAGATTATAAATAGTAAAAGTAGGCGTGGTTTTAGAAGTAGAGATTATAAATAGAGAAGTAGGCGTGGTTTTAGGAGAGATTATAAATAATAAAAGTAGGCATGGTTTTAGAAGGAGAGATTTTAAATAGTAAAAGTAGACGTGGTTTTAGAAGGAGAGATTATAGATAGTAAAAGTAGGTGTGGTTTTAGAAGCACTTCACACGGGTAATCTACTGTTTTTGAACATTTTCTTCAGTTTCTCTAAACTTGGCATGTAGAATCAATGAGGTAAGAGGGACTTGTGGTCACTGCACCCCAAAATGAACAGAATGGAAATAATGTGATACATTCTATGTAAACACTTTCATTTGGGGTAAATGGTGCAAACTTTACATTATATTAGTGTGAGGGAAGATTACATTACGGAAGAAAAAACCCAGAGCAATGTGTAAAAACTAGGAAGTATAAAGTTTCGTTAAAATACTAAAGGATTTTAAAAGTGGGGAAAAAAACAAATCCAAAATGCCATGTGTAAAGTCTTGAGGAGCATTAAAAGGGAGTCTTTTGTATGAAAGGATTATATTGTTGTTCAACCTTTACAGCCCTACACATATTCTATAGTGATGGTTTTAGAGTGAATGTTTTAAAGTGTTGAGAAATTAATCATTAAGAGAATCTAACAGTTAAGGCTGTACAACAATGCTAAGAATATGAAGCAGTGTTACCAGTGGTCTGAAGAATATTACCATTCGGAAAAACTTGTGTAACTGTTTTGTAATCTGCAATTTGATTGGTTGAAGTACTGATGTTTGAGGCAGTTAAATGAGCATTAACAAGATGGAAAGCTTTCCATTGTGACGTAATTATAGAATGATGCAAACCTAAATATGTGTCATATTTCATACAACAAAATAGCAAAAATATGAAATAAGACGTAAATATCTAGCAAAATGCATAAATTGCATTAGATTGGGAATAACTTTTTTTCAAACATCCACTTGTGACCTTTAAACAGCACTAATGGTCACAAATGAGAAGACGAGTATTATTTCCTTAACGGGCAACATTTGCCATTTCTATGAAACATACAAAGGTCCCAGGAAGCACACAAATAATCATAATCTGTTTCAGGAAACGGAGGTCCATCACCAAGTGGGCGTAACTATGGCGCAAGTTCATCTAGTGATTTGTCGGACTCTGAAGAATTTGTCTTGGACATTGGTAGTCTGGAGTTTCGAGTTTATCAGGGGGACATTACTACAGCCGCGGTGAATGTTATCGTTAACAGCACAAATCCACAGTTTGATCTGACCAGAGGTACAGAGCAAAACAAGATTTCTGAACTTGTGTGTAAATCCCATTACAGTCTACTCCGGATATATTGAAATTCAGGGTACCAACCTGAATTGTTCATTATTTCAAAAGTTCAATTTAACTGATGTTAAACTAAATAATTAATGTTATTGGGGATTTCTTTTTACTTCAACATAATAGGTAGTTCAATATAAGGAACATCAATATAACAGTTCAATAAAAGTGACTTCAATATAACAGATAGTTCAATATAAGTGTCAGACTTCAATATAACAGACAGTTCAATATAAGTGTCAGACTTCAATATAACAGATAGTTCAATATACGTGACTTCAATATAACAGAGAGTTCAATATAAGTGACTTCAATATAACAGATTGTTCAATATAAGTGACTTCAATATAACAGATAGTTCAATATAAGTGACTTCAATATAACAGAGAGATCAATATACATGACTTCAATATAACAGATAGTTCAATATAAGTGACTTCAATGTAACAGATAGTTCAATATAAGCAACATCAATATAACAGTTCAATATACGTGACTTCAATATAACAGAGAGTTCAGTATATTAAGTGACTTTAATATAACAGATAGTTCAGTGTAAGTAACTTCAATATAACAGATTGTTCAATATAAGTGACTATCTGTTATATTGAAGTCACTTATATTGAACTTTTGTGGAATCATCATTGTTCATGGGGAATAGATGTTCGTGGATTTCATGGGGTCACTCTTACCCCCGGATTTACGTGTCCTCGAACATTTTTTATCAAACCAAGTAGAGTTATCTCTCCTAGTGACATTATGTTACATACCCACAAAATTACGTCCCCATGAACCAGCAAAATTTTGCTTACACACAAACATTGGCCCCCACAAATTAAAATGATTCCACAGTATCTGTTATATTGAAGTCACTTATATTGAACTACAAATGTATCTTTTATATTTAAGTCACTTACAGTGAACTAATTTTTATACTGAAGTAAAAATAAAACCCCAATAACATTATTTATATAGTACATGTATTGAACTTTGGATATAATAAACAATTCAGGTTGGTCCCTGAATTTCAGTACAGTGTATATCCAGAGTGGACTGTATTATTGTGGTTAAGGTGGTTATTAACTGCAGAATTTTGTATTTTTGATCGCCAATGATTGGAGTGGAGCATGTTAATATACTGCTGATATTTGAAAATAATTGTTTTAAGGTTTGGTATCAAAGATCATTCTTAAAAAAGGAGGGGATACTATGAAACAGCAAGTTCTTATGAATAGTAAGTACATGTATCTTTCAGATGTGTTGCAAATGGTACTCGAGCCTAAGGCCTCGGAGTAAATCATGCTTTCAATCTAACCAATTGAATTAGTCATGCATTTAAGGTTACATACATGTATAAACTAACTTAAAATTCACAGCAAAGATTGAGAGGTATTTAGAAATGACCCTGTCTGTCTGTCTGTCTGTCTGTCCGTCCGTCCGTCTGCCTGTCCATCTCGCCTCATATATGGGTCGTAATCTTTTACTTCACCTGAGTCATACAGACTGAAGTGAGGTTTTTCCATAGTCATTAGTAGACATTTAAAAGCAAATTAGCTTTTTAATAGGAGTAAATGAAAAGTTTTTGAATTCCAAACTATAGTTACGATGCAGTTTTTGTTAAATTAAAATGAAGCAAAATGAATCTCAAGGTTGAGAAAATAAGGAGGTCTTTTGTGAAATTCGGTGAAAATCATACAATGAATTACATATTTTCAAGCCAGTAATGTTTCTGCCATTGTTTATATTTAAATAAAAGAATTTTTATGTTAAAATTACAACAAAATATTAAAGGTTGTATGAATTTTAATGTGCCAGTTGTGACTTTTTAAGTGTAGCAGTTTTAGTCATGTTGGTGATAGTTGTTAGTAGACATTTAAAAGCGAATTAACTCTTTAGTAGGAGTAAATAAAAAGTTTTCTAATTCCATACTATATGTTGTGATGCTGTTTATTGTTTAATTTTAAAAAATAAAGAAAAAGAAATCTCAGGGTTGAGAAAATAATGAAAGATGAGAACATTGAAACATGGTTACAGTGAACATGCTTATAATGAATTCACACTTATAGTAAAACACAGTTACAATGAACACACTTATGATGAATTCACACTTACAGTAAAACACAGTTACAGTGAACACACTTATAATGAATTCACACTTACAGTAAAACACAGTTACAATGAACACACTTATGATGAATTCACACTTACAGTAAAACACAGTTACAATGAACACACTTATGATGAATTCACACTTACAGTAAAACATAGTTACAGTGAACACACTTATAATGAATTCACACTTACAGTAAAACACAGTTACAATGAACACACTTATGATGAATTCACACTTACAGTAAAACACAGTTACAATGAACACACTTATGATGAATTCACACTTACAGTAAAACACAGTTACAGTGAACACACTTATAATGAATTCACACTTATAGTTATACACAGTTACAATGAACATGCTTATAATGAATTCACATTTATAGTAAAACACAGTTACAATGAACACACTTAAAATGAATTCACATTTACAGTAAAACACAGTTACAGTGAACACACTTATAATGAATTCACACTTACAGTAAAACACAGTTACAGTGAACACACTTATAATGAATTCACACTTACAGTAAAACACAGTTACAATGAACACACTTATAATGAATTCACACTTACAGTAAAACACCGTTACAATGAACACAATTATAATTAATACATGCCTACAGTCAAACATAGTTACAGTGAACACATTTATAACGAATTCACACTTACAGTAAAACACAGTTACAGTGAACACACTTATAATGAATTCACACTTGCAGTAAACCACAGTTACAATGAACACACTTATAATGAATTCACACTTACAGTAAAACACAGTTACAGTGAACACACATATAATGAATTCACATTTACAGTAAAACACAGTTACAGTGAACACACATATAATGAATTCACACTTATAGTAAAACACAGTTACAATGAACACACTTATGATGAATTCACACTTACAGTAAAACACAGTTACAATGAACACACTTATGATGAATTCACACTTACAGTAAAACATAGTTACAGTGAACACACTTATAATGAATTCACACTTACAGTAAAACACAGTTACAATGAACACACTTATGATGAATTCACACTTACAGTAAAACACAGTTACAATGAACACACTTATGATGAATTCACACTTACAGTAAAACACAGTTACAGTGAACACACTTATAATGAATTCACACTTATAGTTATACACAGTTACAATGAACATGCTTATAATGAATTCACATTTATAGTAAAACACAGTTACAATGAACACACTTAAAATGAATTCACATTTACAGTAAAACACAGTTACAGTGAACACACTTATAATGAATTCACACTTACAGTAAAACACAGTTACAGTGAACACACTTATAATGAATTCACACTTACAGTAAAACACAGTTACAATGAACACACTTATAATGAATTCATACTTACAGTAAAACATGGTTACAGTGAACATGCTTATAATGAATTCACACTTATAGTAAAACACAGTTACAATGAACACACTTATGATGAATTCACACTTACAGTAAAACACAGTTACAGTGAACACACTTATAATGAATTCACACTTACAGTAAAACACAGTTACAATGAACACACTTATGATGAATTCACACTTACAGTAAAACACAGTTACAATGAACACACTTATGATGAATTCACACTTACAGTAAAACATAGTTACAGTGAACACACTTATAATGAATTCACACTTACAGTAAAACACAGTTACAATGAACACACTTATGATGAATTCACACTTACAGTAAAACACAGTTACAATGAACACACTTATGATGAATTCACACTTACAGTAAAACACAGTTACAGTGAACACACTTATAATGAATTCACACTTATAGTTATACACAGTTACAATGAACATGCTTATAATGAATTCACATTTATAGTAAAACACAGTTACAATGAACACACTTAAAATGAATTCACATTTACAGTAAAACACAGTTACAGTGAACACACTTATAATGAATTCACACTTACAGTAAAACACAGTTACAGTGAACACACTTATAATGAATTCACACTTACAGTAAAACACAGTTACAATGAACACACTTATAATGAATTCACACTTACAGTAAAACACCGTTACAATGAACACAATTATAATTAATACATGCCTACAGTCAAACATAGTTACAGTGAACACATTTATAACGAATTCACATTTACAGTAAAACACAGTTACAGTGAACACACTTATAATGAATTCACACTTACAGTAAAACACAGTTACAGTGAACACACTTATAATGAATTCACACTTACAGTAAAACACAGTTACAGTGAACACACATATAATGAATTCACATTTACAGTAAAACACAGTTACAGTGAACACACATATAATGAATTCACACTTATAGTAAAACACAGTTACAGCGAACACACTTATAATGAATTCACACTTACAGTACAACACAGTTACAGTGAACACACTTATAATGAATTCACACTTATAGTAAAACACAGTTACAGTGAACACATTTATAATGAATTCACACATACAGTAAAACATGGTTACAACGAACACACTTATAATGAATTCACATTTATAGTAAAACACAGTTACAATGAACACACTTATAATGAATTCACACTTACAGTAAACCACAGTTACAATGAACACACTTATAATGAATTCATGCTTACAGTAAAACATGGTTACAGTGAACACACTTATAATGAATTCACACATACAGTAAAACATGGTTACAGCGAACACACTTATAATAAATTCACACTTATAGTAAAACACAGTTACAGTGAACACACTTATAATGAATTCACACTTACAGTAAAACATGGTTACAGTGAACACACTTATAATGAATTCACACTTATAGTAAAACACTGTTACAATGAACACACTTATCATGAATTACTTATGAATGTGTAACAAATCAATTCATCCATACCACTTTGTTATAAGCATGCTTTACTGTATTTTGAAAATCATTTCAAGAAATACAAGGGTATAAGCATCATTTTGGGTTTTTCACACCTTGGGATTGACCACAGTTTAAAGTTAGAAATGATTAATGCCCAAACCTTTATCTTTATGTCCAAAGAAGGTGACTCAGGTGAACATTTCGGCCTATGGGACTCGTGTTGATGGAGAAGCATCAGAAACTCTTGTATGTAATACAAAGGTTGTTTATTGTGAACTGACAAAATATCGTGAAAATATTGATTGTGTTAGAAATTAGGATAACAAAGGTTTCAACTAGAGATATAGCTATGAGTACATCACACTTATCTGAACAATCATCTTCAAAAAATTCAATGAAAATCAGAAGAATTGTGACGTGTTTAGAAATAGAAAAATATAATGAATTATTTTGTTAAATAACAGAAGCTGAAATGAAAAATTACGGGATGGCTTTAACTACAGCTGTTGGCTTGAACTGCCAGTATGTTCTTCATGTGGACACTGAAACCCAGAATGAAACATGGGAAGACAAGATCATGAAAGCCATGTTGAAAGTTGAGGAAATGGGGTCGAGTCAGTCCATGGCATTTCCTACCCTAGGCCAAGGTATGTAGGTCAAGGTACATTAATGATAGTGAAATATGTAGGTCAAGGTACCTTAATGATAGTGGAATATGTAGGTCATCAAGGTACATTAATGATAGTGGAATATGTAGGTCAAGGTATATTAAAGATAGTGAAATATGTAGGACAAGGTACATTAAAAGACACATTTCGTGTTTTCAAAGTATACAGAATTATACGCATTTTGTCTTCCTTATGCTTATAGAAATTAATTGTAATAGTTCGTTTGCTGAAGTATTGCGATAATTAGCCACAATACGGACTTAAATCTAAGCCCCGATTTCAAAAAGCCTAGTTAATTAGATAGGTAGTCACGTGGTACAGTGACGTCATATGCGACCTTCATCGATCAACTTGTTGTAAAAGTAGTGTTAGATATTTTTAAAAACTCGAGTTTTAGGGGCCAAATTTATTTACCATGGATAACATTTATTTCGATGTTGACAAATTTTCCAAGTCTTATAATATCTTTTAGCCACCAGTGCATACAAATAGCGACCCAAATGTAACGAGGAAAGCGAGTATGAAATTTGCATAAATTTGCAAGTAAATAATGTTTACATGGGATCACTGTCTAAACACTATTTGGTAATGCCATTTCTGTGAACAACTGTAATTAGCGTTGTTGCTTTTCTAAAATAAACAGTGCAATTATTATTAAATTTATTTTTGGAGAAGTTAGATAGGCCTAAATGATACGATTATGTATCATTGACAACTAGGCCTACTGTCACGAGTGCATTTCGTAAAAAAAAATATGATCAAACTTATAGTGAAAATCACAATACATGTACTTTTAAATTATTTTATTCAAGCAATTTTATTAATCATTATTTTTTTTTATCTACACGTTGTTACTTAGGAAGTGGAAGCGCGGCGTGCTGTTGTTGTTGCACGTATACGCGTTCCTTAAAAAAAAGAAAGTTCAATTATCTTTTATCTTTAATTTTTTTCTAAACTACCAGTTGGTAGACACTGCTAGCACAAGTTCTGTCTATATGTTGTTACAAGGTGAAGGTCAGTTGGTGCAAGTGTGTATTGAATTTGAGAGCAGAACAGAAAGCATATGCCGTAGGCCTATATGTAACAGTGCGTAGCTTCGATAGAACCATTTTCTCGCAGTTTATCTACTTCTTTGTCCAAGTGCTTGTTTGAAAAAGTACAGGGACAAATTCTACTGGGTTTTTTTATGGCAAAGTCGTTGTGCCGACAAAAAATATTCACATCTTGTCCCTCATACCTTCCTTCGAAAATTGAAAAAAACCACAGTCCAAATCCTCTCTACTGATAGCAAAAACACCCTTAAACAGCACAAAACACCCTAATGCGGTATTATTTACAAGCCGTTAATGTGATAATTGTTTGTTTGTCAATTAAATCTAATCTGTTTATGAAATGGCTAACAACTGTTTTCAAATTTTCTCACTCGAGGTCGCATATGACGTCACAGATAATGGCGTGTAAAATATCGAAGAAAATATGCATATCACAAGATTTGAATTTCATCGCTTTCAAACTCGAAAACTATGCAAACCGTTTCATTTAAAACACATGTAAAGTAGTTTTAGGCATTAAATGAATTAGAAACATGCGATGTGTCCTTTAATGATAGTGAAATATGTAGGTCAAGGTACCTTAATGATAGTGGAATATGTAGGTCATGAAGGTACATTAATGATAGTGGAATATGTAGGTCATCAAGGTACATTAATGATAGGGGAATATGTATGTAGGTCATCAAGGTACATTAATGTATAGTGGAATATGTAGGTCATCAAGGTACATTAATGATAGGGGAATATGTATGTAGGTCATCAAGGTACATTAATGTATAGTGGAATATGTAGGTCAAGGTACATTGATGATAGTGGTAGTAATAAAATCTAGATAATCTGATAAAGATAGTAGAATCATTTCTCCACAAGTCCTGTCCTGTATATACATAGTAAAGTTATGCCATCCCTAGGGTGATAAAAAGTTGAAAATGTATTTTTTACTTTATTGTGCAGTTTTTCTGTAGTATATGTTTTGTATATGTATAAAGAATTGATCATTATATACCACTGTAGCCAGGTGATCTTATGAGATAATTAATCATATATACCTCAACAGTTAGTAATAGAAAACAAAAGAAATCTCCAAATTTCATCAATTTATAATCCATACAGTGTCTGTTGACTTGTTTCCTGTAATATTTATATTGTTGAAATGCTTTGGAAGAGAAGAATTAAAACAGACTGAAGATAGAATGCATAATTCTGAAATAGAAATGTTTTTTCTCATTTCCAGCTTTTGGACTAAGTCCGGAGAACCTGGCTTCACACTTCTTCCAAGCCATTATCAATGTGCAGGAAAAAGTTATCTCTCTGAAACAAATCCATGTTGTCATCTATGAATCTAAGAATGTTAACAAGTTTTTGGATTCATTTAAATTGTGCTGTCAAAACTACACACCAAAGTCTAAAGGTTTTTTCAAGAAGATTACAAAATGGTTTGGATATGGTAAGTCTGTTCTATGATTACATCTCTTTAAATATATTCCACCTTATTCTGTTCATTTGGAATAAGGAAATTCTGGCCTCTTCATGTTCAAGGATCTAACTTTCATGGTCCAAAATATGTAATAATGATAATGATAAATTAAATACTTTATTTCAAGGTGACCTGATTTAATGCACGTACTATTCTCCCCAAGGGCCTTCCAGTTGATACAATTATATACAAGAATTATCACTTAAAATAGATTCCCAAAAATATGAACACGAAGTTATGTAACAAGTTGAGCCTATATCACTTAATATAATTGAATATCAGTAATAAAAATCACAAAATCTAATATTCCAAATGGCGATTAAAAGACATAAGTGTATAGAATTTATATGATCCTGATCCGACCTCTGGTGTGTCCAGGGGTCTGTGTTTGCCCAACTCTCTATTTTGTATTGCTTGTAGGAGTTATGAGATAGATCAATGTTCGTTATTTGTAGGAGTTATGAGATAAATCAATGTTCGTTATTTGTAGGAGTTATGAGATAAATCAATGTTCGTTATTTGTAGGAGTTATGAGATAGATCAATGTTCGTTATCTTCACCTTTCATATACGTGAAGAACAAAAACATGCTTGAATAGTAATATGGCAGCTGATAATGTATTTCTCCATGTTATTTGAGAAACTCTTGCTGACAGTTTATGAGCTAGTTGATTTAAACAAATATATTGTATTTAAAAATGTTTGTGCTTGGGCTCGCGATTATCTTGGTGAGTTATTTGAATTTCAATCCTCTGCTTCTTATCTCCTGCATTCTGAATAAAATCATGATCTTCGATTACCAAAGTTGTTATTATAATATATTGTGTCTGTCATTTTATAAGGTTAAAAGGACCCCATTGGAAATAAGTCACGTGGCTTTCATGGGGAATGCTGGACAACTCGCCCCCAAGACAACTCGCCCTCAAGACAAGTCGCCCCCTCTTAGGACAACTCGCCCTCTCTTAGGACAAGTCGCCCCCTTCTCTTGAGACAACTCGCCCCCAATATTATATATAAATATATTATCACATTTTATTTTTATGTTGTGTGTGTGTGTTATTTACACTTTTAACCCTATAAAGATACGTCTTTTTATTACATACTTTAACACGAATGGTAAATTCTAATAGAATTATACACAGATTTTATCATTGCATTTCAGAAAAAGTTATATTTTTCATAAATCAATTGGCAAGGAAAATTATATTTACTGATCTTCAGGTAATTGATTAAATGTCTCCAATACTGAGAAAATTTTGGGGTTTGGGTGTGTGTAGGGTTTTTTGTTGTTGGTTTTTTTTATCGATATAGTATACAATGTACATAAGTGTAAAGGTGAAGCATGAATATTCTGATACATGTAATTATCTTTTAATGCGTTTCTCAACTAATTCCCGTTGAAAAATAATAAAATTCCCATTTTAGAAATTGTATAACGGCTTTGCTTTACTGATTGAAGTGATTCTTTTTACGCGGGGTGATTCTTTTTACGCGACGATTTCAAAGTGTAAAGAACTCTGATGATGAGTACCTCATAACGTTTAAAGTAAATTTATAACAGCTTGGGGGAAATCAAACAATTAGATTTAACAACAGACGCATATTATTGATAATTATACTACGTCAGCTGTAGACCAAGCTAATACTCTCCCTATACCAAACGCTAACTTGTTTCCGCTGAAATTATATATTTTACATGTACATAAAAGTGATGATGAATTTACTGAACCCAAACACTGGATTTTCACTCAAATCTGTCGTCTTGCATAAAAAGACACGAAGTTCGGGTGTTTATGTGAACACGTCTTATTGTCTGTGATGTATATACTATCTATAAGAAATTCATTAATTTTTACTAAACACCTCTTGGATTTAGACCAAAAATAACAATTGTAAACATGTATTATATGTATGATATGAAGGAGCGAGATATCTCAAGAGAGGGGGCGAGTTGTTCCGAAGAGGGGGCGAGTTGTCTTGAGGGCGAGTTGTCTTAGGGGCGAGTTGTCCCGATGAGGGGGCGAGTTGTCTTGAGGGCGAGTTGTCTTGGGGGCGAGTTGTCCTGATACCTTCATGGGTAATCCTTGGCATAAAAGTGTATACATTATATCCACCATATTTTAAATGTCAAATAGTTTAAAGAGTTTTCCTTTGTACCTATGTATTGTACAAGATTTCTCATTTTAAATGTATGTCTTCTACGATATTTTCTTGTATATTTTCCGATTCCTAAATAAATAAACTAATTATTCAAGACCTCTTTACAATTCTCAGGTGTGAACCTGTGGACTTAAGAAAATTCAAAGTCCATGGGGCCTCAGAAAAATTTCTAGATCGTGATTTCAAGCTATTAAAAGAAAACTGCTAAAGACCAATTGTATGGTTAATCAAAATAAAATTGTTTAGTTTTGAAAGTTATATTTTGTTTGATTGGAGTATGGAGGGTTACAGATAAAATTTCAGAGCTATAGTAAACTCTCTCAGATTGATCAAACTTTTAATCTAAGTTAAGAAAGTAAAAGGACATATCAAAACCAAGTTTTAAAAATTGTTTGTTTTGGCATTGGTAGGGAAAGAAAAGAGTGACATTTTGGATAGTGCACGTAAAAATCCACGCATCGTAGAGGACACACGGTCAGTCACATTCGTGATCTATGCCAAAACAAATGAACAGATCGAGAAAGCCATTCGAAGCATTGATGCTGGCATGGAGTCGCATTTCAAAAATAAAGTCTTTACTGACTCTATAATTAGACATTTTTCCACAAGTCAGGTATGTATTTAATAATTTTTATATCCATTAATTTAAGACAAACATATGATACTCCAAGACAGGGAGAGGTTTACATCAGTACGATAAGTACCACTATGTACTTAACACATGTTCATTTATGATAAACAATTGAGCTATATATGACAGATACATTGCCTATTTGATGTAAAATTTAATTACCCACACTCAGTCAGCTTAAATCTTTGTGTTAGATTCTACATGTAAAACTACACATTTGTCAGTCATTCCGCTGAATTTGGAAGATTAAAGACTTATTTCATGACTGTACGGTTACTGAAAAAGTAGGCAGGGCTTAATCCAAAAGGATTTTTTTCTTTGCCTGGAGTGACCAGGGCCTACCTAGGTGTTAATTGCTATACACAAAGAAATACACAGGAAATATAATGTGTTTGAAATCTACCTGTCTATGGTTGAGGAATAAGATTAAATCTATCTTTGAATCATAAATTTAATCTAAAAATATTGCATGTTTTATTTGATTTTATGTATAATTAGTTTTAGAACATGGGTCATCGGAAGATAACGAATTTGTTAATTATTAGATTATATATTTATATTTCCTGGTGTTCCCAGTTATAGCTGGATTTGGCAACCATTCCCTGACCTGACGAATTACACAGTTAGGCACTATTTCTCACTTTATTCCGTAGGTCTGTCCCTATGAATCGCTTTTGTCTGATATCTGTTTGTATGGCTCTGAATTTTCTGTCAAGGAATCGTTTGTCAATCCAGGCTCCTTAAAGGACACATCTCATGTTTTCAAAGTATACAATATTACATGCATTTTGTCTTCTTCATGCTTATAGTAATTGATTCTAAGAGTTCGTTCGCCAAAATTTTGCGATAATTAACCACAATACAGACTTAAATCTAAGCCCCGATTTCAAAAAGTCAAGTTAATTAGGTAGGTAGACACGTGGTACAGTGACGTCACATGCGCCCTTCGGATTGTGAAAGTACTGCAAGATATTATTAAAAACTCAACTTTTAGGGGCCTAATTTATTTACCATGGCCAACATTTAAATCGATGTTGACAAATTGTCCAATTTTTATATCTGTTCGCCACCAGTGCACACATATAACGATGTAAATACCCAAATATAGCGAGTAAAGCGTGTACGAAATCGGCAATATTGTGAGTAAATAATGTTGATATGGGTCGCTGTCTACAAACTGTTTGGGGATGTTATTCCTTTATACATCTGTAATTGGCGCTGTTTTTCTAACATAAACAGTGCAATCATGATTTATTTTTGGATTAGACAAATTATGATACATTAAATTGTTGACAACTAGGCCCTATGCCAAGCTATTGTCACGCGTGCATTTCGGAAAGAAAGAAAAAGACAACACACACATAAATCAATAAAAATATTCAAATTTAAAGTGGTAATCACATTATTTTATTTTGATAAAGCAATCTTATTACTATTTTTGAATTGTGATCTGCACGTCTTTAGGAAGTACGAAGTGGGAGCACGGTGTTAAAACCTACTGACGCACTCAAGATGCTACGAGTTCAAAAAGGAAATAATTTTATAATTCAATTTAAAGTTAGGAAATTCGATATTCTATTATTTGTATAATTAAAAGTTCAGTTATTTTGTATCTTTATTTATTTTTGTTGTTGTTGTAAATCTACCAGTTGGTAGAAGTTATACATTATGTATCGTCGCTATATGTTGTTACAAGGTGAAGGTCAGTTGATCCGAGTGTGTATTGAATTTGAAGAGCAAAACAGAATGTATGCTATATGCCTAAAAGTGCTTATAGCTTTGATATATCCATTTTCTCGCAGTTTATCAGAATCTCTGTCCAAGCGGTGTTTGAAAAGGTGACTGGGTGTGTTTTTAACTCACCTGAGCTGAAAGCTCAAGTGAGCTTTTCTGATCACCCGTATTCCGGCGTCCGTCCGTCTGTCCGTCTGTAAACTTTTCACATTTTCAACTTCTTCTCAACAACCACTGGGCCAATTTCAACCAAAGTTCCCACAAAACATCCTTAGGTAAAGGGAATTCTAAATTGTTAAAATAAAGGGCAAGGCCACCTTCCAAGGGGAGATAATCAAGAAAAGGTAAAAATAGGGTAGGGTCATTAAAACATCTTCTCAAGAACCACTGGGCCAGAAAAAATGAAATTTATAGATAAGCTTTATTAGGTAGTGCAGATTCTAAATTTTTAAAATCATGGCCCCCGGGGGTCGGATGGGGCCACAATAGGGGATCAAAGTTTTACATACAAATATATAGGGAAAATCTTTAAAAATCTTCTTCTCAAGAACCACTAAGCCAGAAAAGCTGAGATTTATATGAAAGCTTCCTTATATAATGCAGATTCTAAATTGTTAAAATCATGGCCCCCGGGGGTCGGATGGGGCCACAATAGGGGATCAAAGTTTTACATACAAATATATAGGGAAAATCTTTAAAAATCTTCTTCTCAAGAACCACTCAGCCAGAAAAGCTGAGATTTATATGAAAGCTTCCTTATATAATGCAGATTCTAAATTTTTAAAATCATGGCCCCCGGGGGTCGAATGGGGCCACAATAAGGGGTCAAAGTTTTACATACAAATATATAGGGAAAATCTTTAAAAATCTTCTTCTCAAGAACCACTGAGCCAGAAAAGCTGACATTTATATGAAAGCTTCCTGATATAGTGCAAATTCTAAATTGTTAAAATCATGGCCCCCGGGGGTTGGATGGGGCCACAATAGGGGATCAAAGTTTTACATACAAATATATAGGAAAAATCTTTAAAAATCTTCTTCCCAAGAACCACTAAGCCAGAAAAGCTGAGGTTTATATGAAAGCTTTCTGATATAGTACAGATTCTAAATTGTTAAAATCATGGCCCCCGGGGGTCGGATGGGGCCACAATAGGGGATCAAAGTTTTACATACAAATATATAGGGAAAATCTTTAAAAATCTTCTCAAGAACCATTGGGCCAAAGAAGTTCACATTTACATGAAAGCTTTCTGACATAGTGTAGATTCAAGTTTGCAAAAACCATGGCCTCCAGGGGTAGGTTTGGGGCCATAATAGGGACTAACGTTTTACATGCAAATAGATATGGAAAATCTTCTGATATGGACCAAGATGACTCAGGTGAGCGATGTGGCCCATGGGCCTCTTGTTTAAGGTAAAGTTCTTGCTCCAACAAAAAAATTATTCACGTCTTTTTTCTCGTACCTTCCTTCGAAAAACTGAAAAATACTCAGTCTAAATCCTTTCTACCGACAACTAGTACACCCGAGCATGGCACAATACATCTTAGTTAATGCATTATTATTTACAAGCCGTTAACGTGATCATTGGTTTTTTGTCGATTAAATCTAATCTGTTTATGAAATGAACTAGATGTTTTCAAACCCGAGGGCGCATATGACGTCACACATAATGGCGCATAAACTAGTGATTGAAAATATGCATATCGCAAGATTTGAATTTCATCGCTTTCAACCTCAAAAACTTCGCAAAATATTTCATTTAAAACACATTTAAAGTAGTTTTAGGCATAAAAAGAGTTAATTTTGCTGAAAAAATGAAAAAGTTTAGAAACATGCGTTGTGTCCTTTAATGGCAAAGCATTGTCCAAAAGTTTTTTTAAAGATTTTTCTACAATGGCTGTTCTTGCAAGATGCTGTTATTGGTTGATCATGCCACCAAAACTGTTCTCTGCAAGAACACATGGCCAACATAGGTAATCCGGACATTCCATTAATGCTGTTTGAGGAGGAATTAGGACATTAGGCACAGAAGCTGGTGTTGTTACTTTGGGAACTTCTTCAAATAAATTAAGCTTAAAATTGCCACTGATTTGTCTTCCGAAAGTTGTACCGTGATTTTTGACGACATTTTCTTCAGGATACAATATACATGGCTGTCACTGAATTTATTTCTGATATTCAAATATTTAGTTCAGGTAATTATCGACTCATAATTTTAAAAAATGCTGTGAAATTATCTTTGTGGTAGATTGATTGATTGATTGTTTTGATGTTTTCCGCCACACTCAACAATTTTTCAGTTATCTGGTGGCGCCCAGTTTTTATTGGTGGAAGAGAGAACCCAGATACAATGTACCTGGGAAGAGACCACCGACCTTCCGAAAGTAAACTGGGAAACTTTCTCATTTACCTTTGTGGTAGATGAAAGGGGTTGATATACGTGTAGTTAATTGCCATCAACAACTTTCCAATCTCGGATACCCAGTTGACACACTTGGCTAAATCTGTCAGTCAGGGCCCGAACCACTCTTACTAGATTGAGAAGCATTAAGTTTTTGATCTCTGTCTAGGTAAATTTTAAGGGAGGTGGCTTAGAATTGAGTCTTTAACCAAATCAGATGGTAAAGGTTACTCAGTTGTAAACATCAAAATATACAACTTCTTTGTATGTAAAGGTAGAAACATTACCTTTTATAGGAAATGAAAATCAAACGGCTAAAAGAAACTTATGATGTGGATGTGACTGTTGAGCCGAGAATTGGTAGAATAGTCGTGCATGGATTAATGGAGGATGTAATGCATGCCGGTGACAAGATCTATGAGGTGATAAGGAAAGCAGATGCTGCCCGACAAGAAAAGCAGGCCGCCGAAATCATGGCTGACATGGTGGAATGGTGCTTTATAGAAATCACACCTAAAGGTCAGCAGTTGGAGAAATATCCCCCCGACATTAACATGCAGTTGGAGAAGGCCCTGCGGAATCAAGAATCAGAAATTTCCTTTCGAGACAATCAGGGAAAGAGATATATAGTGAATTTGACAACCTATGAAGAATATCCGGAAGATGATAAGACCGATGTTGTTAAAGTTATAAGGAAAAATAAAATTGACAGTAAGTACTCTGCATTCTAATCAAAGTGAAAGTTACAAGGAAAAATAAAATTGACAGCAAGTTCGTTTTAATCAAAGTTAAAGTTATAAGGAAAAATAAAATTGACAGTAAGTACTCAGCATTCTAATCAAGTTTTGAATGGAAAAGGTGTCTGGAACATCATAAACCAAAATTTTGTATCAAATCTTCATTGTTGAAATGACAGAGATATGGTTCACGATTTTTGATAAAAATATTTTTCATTTTTGATGTTAAACATTGAAAATATAACTCATTTAATGTTGACAGCAAAAATTTTGACCTTCTGAATGCAACAATAAAAGCAATATTTTAGCCTTAAATCTGAGTTATGTAAACAAAGACTCGAGTCATTTTATGTATACAAACAAACAAGTGAAATATTGATTTTGTAAAATAAAGCATCTTAATTTTGCATATTCACAAATTTTAACTTTTAGATAACACGTTTTGCCCCAAAATGCTTGAAATGTGAAAGATATAATAAATTTAGATCGAAATCCATTTATTTTGAAAATTTCGTAAACAATAACATACCACAATCTTTGTTTACAAAACAAATTATAAACTCTCTAAACTGAGCTTTTGTGAAAATGTATAACCTTAATTTTTTATGTGAAATCTTTTAAACACATTAGACAGTAGATTTTAATCATTAAAAGTGAAAAAGAATTTTGAGGAAATCATGAATCAGTCCATTTAAAAGGCCATTTTAATTTTCAGCTCAAATCTACTTGAAAATACAGCTGATTTTAAGCATAAATACATAGAAGAAACTTCAGTCGTTTATTACTATAAAGCATTTTCATCAAAACAAAGAGTTCATTTATGGAAGAATAGCTGAGTCATTTCTTACTATAAAGCATTTTCATCAAAACAAGAGAAGAATTGCTGTGTCATTTATTACTATAAAGCATTTTTATTAAAATGGAGTTCTTTCATGGAAGAATAACTGACATGCCTATTTGTCAGCTTCTTTATTTGGATGGGGGGAAATACCATATTTATTGCCCCCCCCCCCCTCCTTTTGCAGTAAGAAGAATTACATGTATGTTTAAAATGTAGGTCTTTAATTTTTCTCTTTCTCAGTGCAGATCGCTTTAAATGTGTAAATGGTAAGTTTAAAATACAGTAAAATAGGGTTATAGTGAACCTCCAGGCCAGCGAAAAACAATTTGTTATAACCAAACTTCGTTATTTACAATACAATATTTGTTATTTCCTTCTCAAAGGGAAATAAATATTACTTCACAATAAGTGTGAATTTGTTGTAAACGTGTTTGTTATAAGCATGTTTTACTGTATTTCAGAATGACTGTATTAATTGGTTGTGCTTTATCTTTGGAAATCACATACTCTGATTATATCCAAAGTTTTAACAGGTTTTCAAAATGTAAACCATTTCTTTGTGTTTGTAATCAATCATCTGATCTATCCAGTGCCCATGTTATATCACACTCGACATGGCTATCCGAGGGTGCTGTCAGCCACTGCTGCAGGTGATATTGCAGGTTGTTTCCCTGCACTCCTCAGTCAATATAATAAATGACTTATTCTGAAAGATGATTTTACATGTATTGTAGAGTCTGCTTTTGAGCAGCCAGTCACCTGGACAACAATGGATGCCAAAGACAATGTGGCTGTGATTACTGTACCTTCTAGCAGTGCAGAATATAAAAAAGTCTATCAAAGCTTTATCATTGGAACAGGTTCATCACACACAATAGTTAAGGTAAGATCAAGTAAAGCAACAGCCCTTTTCACACAAAACATCTTATGATTAAGATTATAAATTTAAAGCCAGTAAAATAAGTATACACATACAGTGTAGGTAATAAAACTTGCTATTTTACTCAGTTGAGTATAAGGCAGAGACAAAGATTTTACTGTAGTTTTAGGATTTTTTGTGAACAGAGCCACAGAATCTTGGGATGAACCAGGACCATAAGTGTGTTGTAATTTTCAATTAAACTTTTATGACTTTAAAGTTTATCTATTAGTTCAATAGTTGGTTGTATATTGTTAAACGTTCCACTCCAGAATTTTTCACTCAATGACATATGGAGACATCACCATTGCCAGTGAAGGGCTCCAAAATTTAGGACTATGCTCAGCACCTATGGCCTTTGAGCAGTGAGGAATCTTTATCGTGCCACACCTGCTGTGACACGGGACCTGGGTTTTTGCGGTCTCTTCTGAAAGTCCACCCTATTTAATTGTCTCTTACACAAGCAAGGGGTTCTAACCTGGATCCCCACTGGATATTTGTTCAATGAAATTACATATTGTGAAAGATAATAAAAAGACCTTAATGCATTGGCAAGTTGTTCACATGTCTGTAAACAAAATGCATTTCCTTTCACAAGTCTGATTACATTCTGATGAAATTTGATGCAAAGATACACAATCCTGTACACTGATTTGTCATTCATTCGATTACACTAGAGATGCTGAATCAGTTTTTATATGCCTGTCGAAGACGGGACATATTGTGGTATTGCATCATCTGTCTGTATGTCCGTCTGTCCAAACCATAAGCTCCAGGATTTTACAACTTTGTATATTTGATCATCTTGATGAGAGGAAGATGCCTATTGTTTTTCAAGGTCAGAAGTCAAAGTCAAGGTCATAGTATCACTAAATAGAAGGACTTTGTGGGCAGGATACAAACCGAACTGTAAGCTCCAGGATAATACAACTTGGTATATTTAATCACCTTGATGAGAGGAAGATGCTTATTGTTTTTAAAAGTCAAAGATCAAGGTCATAGTATTACTTAGTAGGAAAACCTTACAGGCAGGATACAGACCTAACTATAAGCTCCAGGATATTGCAACTTGGTACATTTGATCACCATGATTAGTGGAATATGTCTATTGTTTTTCAAGGTCAAATGTCAAGGTTGCAGTATTACTTAGTAGAAGAACCTTGTAGTCAGTTTACAGACCGAACTGGGTTCACATACACCTTATGTCAAGTGGAGGATGCCTAGTGTTTCTCAAGGTCAAAGGTCCAATTTCATAGTAGCAGGATACAGACCGAACCATTTGGGCTAAGACTATCAAACTTGGTACACATACATTTTATGTCAAGTGAAAATATTATATAGAGAGTACATGATTTGTCTGTTTTTACGATGCAAAGAA
This sequence comes from Ostrea edulis, assembly GCF_947568905.1. Lineage (NCBI taxonomy): Eukaryota > Metazoa > Mollusca > Bivalvia > Ostreida > Ostreidae > Ostrea > Ostrea edulis. The sequence goes on along the minus strand of NC_079172.1, from coordinate 30,331,097 downwards.
AGTATTCACACCTTAATGATTGCTGGTATTACCTGAAGCCAAGGTCTACAAATCATGGTGTAAGAAAAACGCCCTGTATTAGCTTTTCACAGGCATATTATGTATCGTTGGCGGTACTCTTGTTCAGTCATACACTTAAGGTAACTCCATGCTAGCATTATTATCTGATAAAAGTATAGAAAATGTACTTAGTTCTATTCATTAGAGTTAAAACTATTAGATTATCACAGAAAATATATAGGTCATCACACTTTTTAAAACATGAGACACGAGACATATTTAGATTTCACAAAAACTGTTCATAACGATATAATAGTATTCAAAACAATTTCATGAAACTGTTTCTTTACAAAAATATGCAAAATGTCTGTAAAAAATAAAGTAGATTTATCACATAATGGACTTGATAAAGAAATAACTGAACTGAACAGAGTTATTGCCCTTGGATTCAATATAATTGATTCTTCTTATAAGTATAAAATTTATGCTCCTATCAATGATAAATCTAGATAAATCAATGATTTTGCAAAATGTTATGACGTCACAGAAGGGTGGAATTACTTTAGATCTTACAAAAATTCCTGAACTTACATTTTCTAGGGAAATTATAATCAGATACAGTAAATTTTCCGTCTATTCCTTATGATGGCACCATAAATTATGGACCATACAGGGGATGATAACTCATCCTACATTGTGAAAAATGTTGCCTATTACTTCTAGCCTTTGTAATGCAACTCTCACAATGTCTCTCTGGGTCAAAGAGAGATAACTCTTTTGAGGAGGAAATGGAAAGTATTGGGTATCATAAATTTATTAAATATTTGTGTTGTTACTCACAAAAGATAACTGATGCGATTAACAATTTAGATTAAACAACACCATTAAATCAGAAATGTTGAATTTTTGATATCTCCTGATCTAAATTTCCCTGTGCTACAACGTGTAAGCTGAAAACCAAACATTAGAATTACTGAATTACTGAATGTTACACAAGAAAAATTATTATGATATAATCAACATCAAAAGTATTGTTGAGTGGGGATCTAGGTTAGAATAGGTCCTGAGCACCCCTTGCTTGTCATAACAGGCAATTACATGAGGTGGTCCTTCGTATGAGATGCAAAAACCGAGGTTCCATTCATAGAAGGTGTGGCACGTGAAAGATCCCTCCCTTCCCAAAGGTGGTAAGCGCCGGCATAGGCCTAAATTTTGCAGTCCTTCACCAGCAATGGTGATGCCTCCATATGAGTGAAAGATTGTCAGGCTTGATATTAAAGCAATATACAACCAATCAAAAGTATGAAAGGTGAAGATAACGAACAGGTATCAATCTTATAACTCCTATAAAGGTGAAGATAACGAACAGTTATCAATCTTATAACTCCTATAAAGGTGAAGATAACGAACAATGATCAATCTTATAACTCCTATAAAGGTGAAGATAACGAACAGTTATCAATCTTATAACTCCTATAAAGGTGAAGATAACGAACAGTGATCAATCTTATAACTCCTATAAAGGTGAAGATAACGAACAGTGATCAATCTTATAACTCCTATAAAGGTGAAGATAACTAACAGTGATCAATCTTATAACTTCTATAAGCAATACAAAATAGATAGTTGGGCAAACACGGACCCCTGAACACACCAGAGGTGGGATCAGGTGCCTAGGAGGAGTAAGCATCCCCTGTCAACCGGTCACACCCGCTGTGAGCCCTATATCCTGATCAGATAAACAGAGTTATCCGTAGACAAAATCAGTGTGTTAAGAACGGCCTAACAATCGGTATGAAACACGTCAGACAGCATAATTGACACAATGATAGGTTGTATTGACGAACTAGATCATTGTAACGACCATAGAATTTGCGAAATGCTGACTTCAATCAAGATTGTTGAAACCAAACATTATTTCAATGCACGTCTTCAATGAAATAAAAGTACTCTGATGCTTTGACAATTCAGATACTGGTACATAGCAAGTCATTTTAGGGAGTATTCTTAAAAGTCAGTTTAGTTATTCGTACTACTTTTTCTTCACCTATCTGAATATTTAGCTACAGTCTTGACATCTTCTATAGCAAACATTTGTTACATTATTATTGTTGAATAATTCTTTTTAGATTGAAAGAATACAAAATAGGATGCTCTTACAACAATATGAGGCAAAGCTCAAGTTAATGGAGAAACAAAATCCTTCTGGTACAACAAATGAGATGACATTGTGGCATGGCACAGGGAGTGATGCTGTGGCCAGTATTAATACCTATGGATTTAACAGGAGTTACTGTGGAAAAAATGGTATTTTGTCTAAATCAAATTTTAGCAATAGGACTTTCTGTCAATTTTGATTTTTTTAAAAAAAATATAGTTTAGTCTTTAGCTTTTCTTATCACCCATTGTCCATCGTCTGTCTGTCTGGCCCAATGGTTCTTGAGAAGATTTTTAAAGATTTTCCTTGTATATTTGTGTGGAAAACTTTGATTCCCTATTGTGGCTCTAATCTACCCTTGTGGTGCATGGTTTTAACAAACTTGATTCTGCACTATGTCAGGAAGCTTTCATGTAAATTTCAGCTCTTCTGGCCCAGTGGTTCTTGAGAAGATTTTTAAATGACCCCACCCTATTTTTGCATTTTTGTGTTTATATCCCCTTTGAAGGAGCATGGGCTTTCATTAGAACAAACTTGAAAGCCCTTTACCCAAAGATGCATTTTGCCAAGTTTGGTTGAAATTAGCCTGTGGTTCTGGAGAAGTCGTAAATGTGAAAAGTTTACAGATGGACAGACAGACGGATGATGGACAACGAGTGATCAGAAAAGCTCACTTGAGCTTTCAGCTTGGGTGAGCTAAAAAGAAAACAAAATACATTTGCTCTGTTAATCAGCATACACCATTAAACTAAACTTGTATTTGAATGCAACTGTTTATTGAACATGTCTCAGTGCATTGGAGTGTTTACTTGTTTAAGTGAGCGCAGCGAGCTCAAATAGTTACACATGTAGAGGAGAGAATTACATGCTTTTAAATGAATTTGAATATGCAGGTCACTTCAGCATTTCATGCTGATACAGACTGTGATGGTAAAACATGAAATATTTCAGTATCAACTTTCTCTATCAAAGTAAAAACATAAGCAGTATGAAAAGCAATGTATTGCTTGTTGCATAATTCAATAATATATAAATATTGAATATGTGTGTGGCAGTGATGTCGGTACTTTTTTTTCAACTATGTGTAATTACGCAAAGCAATGTAAATTTCCATGACAGCAATTTAAAAATAAGTGGATTATTTTCAGCCAATACATTTGGAAAAACCGAAAATATTCATTATATGTGCTTTAAAAAAACCTGGCACAACAGTAACAACTACTGTATATTCCTGAATTTTATTTACTTTACAATCAGTCATATTGAACACACTTAGATATTATTTGACACCTTGTAATTTTTGTTGTTCATAACAGTAAAGTTAATTATAATGTCACAATGCACTGTTTACATCAGCTGCATTATATTTACCATGTTTAATTGTATAGGCGGATCAAATGCCATTTTGCAAGATGCTAATATGTTTTGATAGGACTGTTGAAACCCCTGTAACATTAACTTATTTGTTAGTGGCCTGCCTTGATTTAAAACCTGATCATACGCAGAACATGCTCTTGCAAATCTAATCAGTTTAGACATAAACACCATGTGCAGGTGATAATGGAATATTGCTACAGAAATATAAGAAGTTGACGATGGAGAAGCCGAAGTCATCTCATTTGTCATAAAGTTGTTTGTTAGTTTGCTATTGACATCTGTGATCAATAAAATATCCAAATATGAAACAAATCTGAGAGCCTCTCTAGTCTCTTTTATTTTGAGTTCACTAGGATGTATATATGGAATGACATGAATGAAAATTAGTATTGTTGACAGATAAAACGTCATCGATACATCTAAATGTCAAGTTTTTTCTTCTCAATACATGTAAAAGCTTTTGAATAAATTCTGCCTCATAAGAATACAAAAACAGATCAGCTAACAAAGGAGCACAATTTATGCCCATGGGAATTTTAACAGACCGTTGGAAGACCTGATCACCAAAGGCTACAAAGATATTGTCAATGGGGAACTCCAGCATATTTTTAATATCATTTTCAGAGTACTTTTAAAAGCGGATCATTTCCATGTGATTTCTAGATCCTGGACAAGGTGACAATAGGGGCTTATATTTTCATATTGGTACATATGTCGAAAATTATTTGAAAATCTTCTTATTAAAAATAGCAGTAGGCGCAGTTACTCAAATTGATATGCAAGTATCCTTGTTTAGTATAGAGTTGTTTGTTCACTCCTGGAGCCAGGATGAAGTTTTTAAACTATGTAAGTGAGCAATGTAGCATATGAGCCGCTCTAATACCCACAGACGTTATGTACCCTGGCATATAAATCTTATATCCATCTTTAATGTTACCTACAGCCATATCATATTTCTCTGGTGTGATATTCCTCCTTAAATGTCAGACAAGAGGTTGGCAGAAATATGCCATCATAGTTTATTAAGATTCCAGTTACTTATAAAATCGCGGTCAAAATCACACGGCCACTCACCTCTGTTGGTATGGGTTCGAGTCCCGCTCACGCTGGTAAGTGAGAAAGTTTCCCAGTTTGCTTTCGGAAGGTCGGTGGTCTCTTCCCAGGTACATTGTATCTGGGTTCTTTCTTCCACCAATAAAAACTGGGCGCCACCAGATAGCTAAAAAAATTGTTGAGTGTGGCGGAAAACATCAATCAATCAATCAATCAATCAACTTATAAAACTTATTGGTACTTGATGTTGGAAATGCACTCATGAAGTTTGCTTTTCATTGTTTCAGCTGTGGTACATGGAGATGGAGTTTATTTTGCTGTCAATGCACATTATTCAGCACGAGATACATACAGCCCTAGGGACGCCAATGGTAACAAAAGAATGTATCAGTGCCGAGTGCTGACTGGGGAGTTCTGTCAGTCAAGGCAGGGCATGAAAGTACCCTACAACAAACCTCAATCAAATCACATTCTGTACGACTCCGCCGTCGATAATCCAGGGAGTCCAGGAATTTTTGTAATATTTAACGACACGCAGGCATACCCGGAGTACTTAATTACTTTTCAGTGACCGGAGTATTTAATTACATTTTAGTGACCAAAGTACTTTATTACTTTTCAGTGACTGAAGTATTTACATGTAATTACTTTTCAGTGACCGAGTGTTTTTACATTTGTCCCTTTTTCCCGATGTAACATTTCAGTTTTTAAATTTTGTGTTGAAATATAGCCTGAAATTCTTGGAATAGAATAATACTGTATTTACCAGGATACTTGAGATGTCTGTTGTATGAAGACAATTGTGAACCAGTATGCCTGCTAATTGATTTCTGTTGAATGAAGATAAATATGTACAGGCCACAATTGTACAAAGATGAGTCAACTTTCACTGATGGTTGACTTGCCATTGACTCATACATTTACATAATAGCATTAACCGGAGGTTAACTATCAGTTAAAGTTAGGCCTAACTCAAGATATCAATATTGATTTTAACTTTGCATATTTTTTTAAATCATGGTTGTACTTGTAGTTATTATTGATTTCAGTATACAGATATTATGGCATTAAACAATTTGAATTGATGTTTTTGGTTTGTTCTTCAGGACAAATTTACTACAATGTAGCACCCGTTTAAATTTTATTACACTTTCTGTCTGACGTGTTTCACACCTATTGTCAGGCCGTTCTATCCATACTGATTTGACTACGGATTACTTTGCTTACATGATCAAGATAGAGGGCTGACAGCGAGTTTCACCGGTCAAGAGGGGATGCTTACTCCTACAATGCAGCTGGTCCAACTTCTGGTGTGTCAAGAGGTTAATGTTTGCTCAATTCTTAATTTTGTATTCTTTATCAAATTGCTCGCTGTTCGTTATCTTCACTTTTTCACCTTCATAAACGAGTAGTATTAGAATATGTTCAGTACGGAGAGGGCCTAATAATCGTAAGAGATTGATGTTGATACAGTAAACATGCTCTTTGCATTTCCCGCAGATTCTCTTTAGCCTGGTCCTCTCATCTCTACTTAGCATGTCTTGTACTATTGAATGAGCTAGGGAACCAGACTACGATTCCCTTCTTATTGATGATAGCCTAATTCTGTTATGTATCGAATAGGAATCGATATGGAACAAATGGTATGTATTTATTATGACATCCTAAGTAATAGCCTATGAAATGGCAGCATAGATCATTATGGTCGTCTGCTTTGTAAATACATCACATAAATCCTGGTTAGGTAATGCCAACACATCTCATCACTAACATGCACAGAGTAACACTAATACACAAGGAAACTTACTGACGCAAGCGTCAAAGTCAGCCACAACGTGGTAACCGTCAAACCATTTAGATCCCATAAGGAATACAAAATAGGGAGTTGGGCAAACACGGACCCCTGGATATACCAGAGGTGAGATCAAGTGCCTAGGAGGAGTAAGCATCCCCTGTCGACCGGTCACATCCGCCATGAGCCCTATATCTTGATCAGGTAAATGGAGTGACCCAATGATAGTGTGTATTGGCAAACTAGATCCATTATAACTACCAAAGAATGTGCAAAATGCTGACTTTGACTCCTCTTCACAAGTCGTGGGTTATTGATTCGTTACCTCACACTAACTCTTTACATCAGTCGCCACATTCTCTCACCAGAGGGCGCGTTACGCAAGCGTTTAGTGCGAATAACACGGAATTCTGGGTAGAGAATACAGTCACCATTCAAATCAAGAGTTCGAGACAGAGGATGACAGAACAAGCTAAAGTTAAATCAGCCAATGATATTCCTCGATCCAGATGCAAGTTTGGTTAAGAACATAAACAGAAAGTAAAAAATGGCGTCTACTGACGAAGAGATGAGTGGAAAGCACCTAAAACTTGGTATATATTAAAAATTATTAAAAATAGAAAATATTAAATACCTGAAAAACGACGCTATCTATCTATTGCAAATTGGCCACAAATTCAACATCATGTTGCCTCCACTGCGTGTTTAGTTTCGTTTTCTGTCGATTATAAAAACCGTTTTCTGATTGGCTCCACGCCACAGGCTGCAACACTAATCATATGCTCTGTCTCTACTCATGTTTTGAATGGTGACTGATGTAAAGGGTTAGTGCGAGATAACGAATCAATAACCCTTGACTCGTGAAGATGACTTTAAACGAGACTGTTGAAACCTCTGTAACATCAACTTGTTTGTCAGTAGTCTGCCTTGATTCAAAAACTGATCATACGCAGAACAAGCTCTTGCGTATCGAATCATTTGAGAGACTTAAACACCATATCCAGGTGATTATAGAATATTGCTATATAAATATGGAAAATTGCAATGAAGAAACTGAAATAATTTCATTTGTCATAAAGCTGAGTTGTTAGTTTGCTGTTAATATTTATTTTAAATAAAATAACTAAGTACGAAGCGGTTGTGGAGGACTTTGCGGTGTCCTTTATTTCGAGATCACAGGGATATATCGAATCGACAGGAATATAATTGATTATTGCTGATAGATAAACCGTTGTCGATATATTTAAATGTCGAGTTCAATGTCACAGAAATATAGTTTTTTTCTTCTCATGTAGAAAATTTTGAATAAATTCTACTTCATAAGAATATACAAACAGGTCAGCTAACAAAGGAACACATTGGTGTCCATGGTAATTCTAACATTCTGTTGGTAGGCCTGATCACCAGAGAGTATGAAGGTTAAAGGTAGAGTTCACATACTAGATTAGCTTTCAACAGTCTTGTTTAAAGTCAGCATTTCGCAAATTCTGTGGTCTTTATAATGATCTAGTTTGCCAGTACATCCTATCATTGGATCAAATACGTCTGGCGTGTTTCAGAAAGATTTTTGGGCCATTCTTGACGCACTGATTTTGACTGCGGATTACTCCATTTACCTAATCAAGACATACGGTTCACATCACTGAATGTGTACTAGCAGATGACCGTAGTATATACTGCGGTCATCGGCTTGTACACAGTGAGAGGACGTTTACTCCATCTAGCCACATGACCCCACCTCTGGTTACTCCGGCGTTCTAGAGGTTCACGGCGAGATACTTTTGACTTGGTTCCGAGGTATGACCGGAGAATTAACGGAGGCTCTAACTTGTTGGAGTAGCCTCTGGTGTATCCAGTGCTTGCCAATCTCTTCATTTTGTGTTTCTTATAGGAGTTATGAGATCGCTCACTGTTCGTTATCTTCACCTTTCACAACCCATTGCATTGTAAGATAATACCCCCATTGTTTTAAGTATTAAGCGTTCATCTGTAAAAAATTTTTTTTTACAAATAACTGATAATTAGAATGTATTTAATTATTAAAGAAAAATAGCTACATATATATATTTGCATTTTTAACAAAAAATATATTGATATCTAAAAAAAAAAAAATGTGCCCTGTATTATCCCCCTGTAATGAACTTGAAATAGTTTTCAAAGACAGAATAATAGCAATTTTATTATATAGACATGGTATGCTTGCAAGATTAATTTTCAAGACATTCGAAAAACAGCATACAAATAACAAATGCAGAACTAAAAAGGTAATAACTTGTTTTATTTAAAGTTCCAAAAGCTATAAAGTTGGAAATATAAGCTATGTACACATGCACGATTTATACATAGAAATTATCATTTTTTTGTTTGTTTAGATATTAAATCGTTATTACGAGATACTAACTCGTTATAACGAGTTAAATTTTTTTTTTACTTTTTCAAATATGAGACTATCCGGCTTTCGTAGTTTTTTTATTACCATAAAGGAAATAATATTACAAACAAAGACGAAACAAAACATTTTACCAGGCTTGGTTAGACATGACCACTTAGATATTGGTTATAGAACAAAATGAGTGATATGGATATGCTCGATGTGAAAGACCCCGCAACACATACAAATATAATCAATACCATTTGTATGAATATTGGGTTAAAAAAAGATTTAGACAGTAACAAATAAAAGTATGACTATTAGAAAAAATGAGTAAGACAAAGCGTATAGAACAAAGAGAGATTGAAAACTACAAACTGATTATAATTCAATGCGAAAATAAATAGTATGAATTAATAGATTTCGTATACCAAAAATTAGATTCGCGGATAAAATTCTCATGTTATTTATCAAAATCGTGATTGAATATGTATAACTACCGTGATTTGATTTGTTAGAATAGTCAGTTAACAATGATAAAATGTGATATATATGATTCAAAGATTATTTCGTAAAGCGGGTCCGTACTTAATCACAGTTGTCTAAAAAAGTACATGATTAAAATGCATGTTTACTTAGTATTTTGAAATGGGAGACCAAATCGTTTTTTAACATTTTGAAAAGTCAATATGTTTGCGAACAAACATCAAAAGAATATTGATATTAGTACTGAAAATTGAAATGATAAAACGAGGTCAATTCTGTCGATAAGAGTTTTGTATGTGTACATGACATCAAAAACAGCATTGTACATTGATTCTGTGCAAAATAAATGAAAAACAGAATTTGTCTCCATTTCCACAACAGGCCGTTGTGCAGTTTTATTACTGTTGTATAATTTTATTTCTGTTGTACAGTTTTATTTCTGTTATTTTTGTTGTACAGTTTTATTTCTGTTATACAGTTTTATTTCTGTTGTACAGTTTTATTTCTGTTGTACAGTTTTATTTCTGTTATACAGTTTTATTTCTGTTGTACAGTTTTATTTCTGTTATTTTTGTTGTACAGTTTTATTTCTGTTGTACAGTTTTATTTCTGTTATTTCTGTTATACAGTTTTATTTCTGTTATACAGTTTTATTTCTGTTGTACAGTTTTATTTCTGTTGTACAGTTTTATTTCTGTTATACAGTTTTATTTCTGTTATTTCTGTTATACAGTTTTATTTCTGTTGTACAGTTTTATTTCTGTTGTACAGTTTTATTTCTGTTGTACAGTTTTATTTCTGTTATTTCTGTTATACAGTTTTATTTCTGTTATACAGTTTTATTTCTGTTGTACAGTTTTATTTCTGTTATACTATACACAACGCGTTCTTAAGAGACACCCTAATAAGCATAACATAGCAGAGGACAATCCAGAAAATTTTCAAAGCGAGCACGTGACCCAAGTTTGTACCTTTTCCGACCAAAAGTAGGGATGGGTGGTTGATGAGCCCGAAATGACAAAAACAGAAGACTACATTTGTAAGAAATGTTTAACCATTAGAAAGGGGGGATGAAACCCCTGCAATATCCCTTTAAATCCGACACTGCAAGGCACGTACAATGTAGCATCTTTTTTCAGAAATAGGAGTGCATGCGAAGGATAAGTTGTCTCTTCAGTAATCTAAAATTCTTGCCAAGATCCAATAAATAAAAGAAATAAAACATGTCTTTTGGTTCTGCGTGCCTCATTGTGTCAGGCGCCACCATATGAATGGATTTTGAAAGTGGGTTTTTCGGTGGAATCTGGGTGTAATGAATGAGGAATATAAAACTATCTGATCGATTTCCTTTTACTGTGTTACAGTCTCATGATAAACAACATCCTTTTGTGACACAAGACTAAATGAGTATATAATGGTTGTATACGCCGTACACAGCGAACTATCGTTCATGGATAATATCGACAAAAAACAATTCGTTGGTTTGTAAAGAGAGGCACAGACTTCCACTCGTACCCCTTTAGCTCGCCGTTCGTGTATGGCTTCATGACAATTCTTTCATCGACGAATTCAGTGTCTCCAGACCAGAAATTGGTGAATTTCAACTCCGAACGATTCCCAAATAGTGATAACCATTTTCCATCCGATGACATCTCTCCGTCTATAATCAACTCGCAGGTTTTTGTTCCCAGGGTATTGTTAATGAATGAATCTAAAGAATTAATTGAAAAAACAGAATCATGCCCCTGTTTCAGGATGTGACTGATACTTGATATAGAAGATACACTGATCAAATCTACTAATGAAATCTAGTAACTGTAAAACAACTTTTATTTGCGTGCGAGATATTTTCATGGTTTGCGAGAACATCATCGGGGATATTTCTCGCCGATAACCAAAATTTTTAATGTCTTTCGCATCTCGGTCACAAAAATTAGTCGCCGCGAACCAGTTCATCGGAGATTAATCGCGAAATAAAGTATTCGCGAATAAAAGTTGGTTTATAATATCTTATAATAAAACACTTTTTGTGCAGAAATCATTATTTGTTTGTAAAATTTTCATCCATATTGAAACGTCACCAGCTACAGGTAAACTGCCACAAGATTTCAGTGTAGTTTCTTTAAAGTGCTAATGCCTGCGCGAAATATACGTGACCTCCATTTTTAAGGTCATATCCGAAAGACCCTTGATTCTCACTTCTAAATGCCGAGTATTTATATCGATCTAAGTCTTTTATGCAGTAGTAGTTCGAGCGGTGCTCGAACTCACGACCTCCTGGCTATAAAGTGAACGTTCTAACCACTGAGGTACCGCGACCGTTTTCTGTTTACATATTGTTGCTTTTCATGTTTTCTAGTAAACTTGAGATGGAAATTCACGTTCGATGAGCCGCGTTTCATTCACTGGAGAGACCATTAGAAAATAGTTTTTAGAAATATTGCAGTGCCGTACGTTGTACAGTCTGTTTAGAACTGTGTAACATCGCAATATGATCCTGTATGTCGTTGCGGCAACGCAGTATTTGTAAACGCAGTAAAATCGACGAACAGGATCAGATCACGATGTCACACAGATTCTGAAGACTGTAAGTCGGTATGCTGTTGCTCATCACATGACGTTTGTAAATACGCTTCTTGTACGTCATGGATTTACAGTAATCGGATCACGCGCTCGTCTTTTTCCGTAACCGTTCATTTTCGGTTTCGGAAATAACCGAGTAGTTACGATTTGGGACTTACAGCGTGGTAGAAGGGTAACTAAGATGACCCGAGTAAGTCCACGATTATGCTACGCTGTTACTACGACCCTAATGCTCTCATCACGATACTTCCACACTGCTTGTACGATTATAACGTTTCTACCCCGCTCTTTATACGACTTTACACCGCATCTTGTTGGTCTCGATCCCGCTACGCTTGTTTTGAACATGTTCAAAATAAGCCTCGCGAGAGCGTATCTTCTAGGACTACCACATCATATGCGCTTATGAATGTTACACGACTTTTCTTTCGCGATTTGCCACGTTTTGATCGTAGTACAAACAGGGTATTTGAGTGAATGAGGGTGGGATGGGGGATATACGTTTAATTTAGGCAGCGACTGTTCCTCCGCCAATTGTCCGGCGTTAGACGTGAAATTATATCTCCTCAAAAATAAAGGTACCGTATCACTATGAAGAACCTTCACTGCTACGTCCTTGCTCGCATGCATGGGTTGACACTTGTGGCACTAAATCTACAGCCAGTAAAGTCTCTATATGAGTAAAAAATCCACGAATCTGACGTAAAGCAACAAACAAAAAAGATTCCACACTCCCAATGAAGAAAGCAAAATTTTACCCACATGCTAAACTGCTCACAAAAAGATTTTCCTCCGCCGAATCAATTTTTAGGAGCGTTTCATTTCTCTCGTTACAAGTTTGAAACGCAGTAGATTTTTGGAAATTGTGTCCAGCATATCGCAGACAGTACTGGAATTGTCTTGTGTAGTAATGTCCTTTGTGACAAGGGCCTGTTGAAATAAAATTTAAAGATGAAATTAGATCTTTTTGGCCGTTTTGATATTTTGTGGCATTAAATGAAACCCGTATCACCTACAGCTGGTGACGTCTCAATATGAGTAAATAGTCTCAAACGGACGTAAAACAAAGTGTCATCTATTATAATAGCTAGCTCATATCACATACATCACCTATTCCATCTAAATTCATGATGTCACGTGTTCGTGTGATACCCTTATTCGTGTATAACAGCGGGGATCCGAGTTAGAATAGGTCCTCAGTACCCCTTACTTGTCTTAAGAGGCGACTAAATGGGACGGACCGCAAAAACCAAGGTCCTGTGTCACAGCAGGTGTGGCATGATAAAGAACCCTCCCTGCTCAAAGGTCGTAAGCACGAAGCATAGGCATAAATTTTGATGCCCTTCACCAGCAATGGTGAAGTCTCCATATGAGGGGAAAATTCTCGAGAATAATAATATCTGTAATAGTCGGAGAAGAAAAGCGTCTGTATAATAGAGAGAACTTAATTTGAAAAATCATTCTAAATAATTTCCACTTTTCACGCATTAAAAATAACAATTATTGTATGTTCATGTTGTTCGTGCTTAGGGTTTTGTTCCGTAAATCCTTTTCAGTAAAGAAAATATTTTTTCTTTCTTTTTTCGTTTGGAAGTCTGAGAAGACAGAATTGTTCTTTGAATTTTATCTTTTCCATCGATGTCTGCCATATTTGTTTTTCAGCTACATTGTCTTGAAGGAAGGACAATATTCATTTAGTAAACTATCACTCACTGGAATAGGTGATGCCACCAATTTCAAATAAATAGGTGATACATTGTATTACCTAAATTCGAATAGGTGATATTAATACCAAAACGGCACCTCATATACATATAATATGCTTTTCAAATTAAAAAAAATTCCCTTACGTATTTTGTTCCGTTAAATAAGGAACGATGATACAATTATTGTGTCTTTTTATGATTTTCCTCCACCATCTATTTTTAAAATTGCATTTGTATTGAAATAATTATTGCGTTATAATGGGAGGCTCTCGTATAATGACGCAAAAGTTTGAACAATGTGTAGTACTGAGCTAATGCCTGTCGATGAATTAGTGAGATTCTACATCGAGCTTTCATATAATGACGTTTTGAACTTTTAGGCTACTAGTATTAGTGATCAGATCATTCTGAACACAACTTTGATGATTCCGGTGATAATATCGAAGATGAAGATTATGGAGCGCCAATTTAACATAAACTCAAATAATTGAAGATATCACCAATTCATTGATGCACGCTTTAATTACTTTAATGATCTCTTCAAATGAATTAATTATATCAACAATTGAATTGAAGCGCTCTACAATTCAATTGAAGAGAGCAATAATTGATATAATGCGCGCATTAAATCAATTGATGAGAGCAATAATTGAATTGATGTGCATATTATTCATTTGATGAGAGGAATAATTGATTTAATTCGCGCATTAATTCAAGTATTGCTCTCTTCAATGGAATTAATGATATGTTTAATTCATTTGAAGAAAGCAATAATTCTTTTAAAGAGAGCAATTATATAATTAAAGATATCTTCAATTCAACATATCCGCAATTGAATTAATGATCTCATTAATTCCTTATACAAAAGCATTGTAAATAATTAAAGATATCTTTAATTGAATTAAAGAGATCACCAAATCATTTACACTGAGCTCTGAACTAATTATTGCGAACAATATTTCTACGAAATTGATGCTCTCATCAATTGAATTGAAGAGAGCAATACTTGAATAAATGCGCGCATCAAATCAATTATTGCTCTCATTAATTCAATTGATGCGCGCATCAATTGAATTGAAGAGAGCAATAATTGAATTGAAGCGCGCATTAATATATTTGATAAGAGCAATAATTGATTTAATGCGCACATTAATTCAATTAAAGAGAGCAATAATTGAATTGATGATATTTTCAAATAATTGAAGATATCGTCAATTATTTGAGTTTATGTTAATTTGGCGCTCCATAGAAAAGACCCGAGCAATTTTGAAAGAAATTTGGTGACGAGGTCTTTGTACAGCTGTTTGATGCATCTTGAAACATACATGTTTTGAAAATGTAAGGAAAGAGAGAAAATATTGATGAATAACTTATCGGAGGCACGCACTTATCAAAATAAGAACAATAATCCTGACATCTTCCATATTCCAAACAATTTTAGAAAATAGTTTCCGCGTTGCTACGTGAAAGTTTTGCGTTGTTATGCGAAACCTTTACATTATATCGCGAAAATAAACTCAGATAGAATTTCGTAAACAGGAGCTGTAATTAGAAGTATATAGAAAAGGTGATCTATTTTTCTGCGTTTTTATTCTAAACTTGCTTTTTGGAGAAAAGGGACTTATTTGAGTGCTTACCAGTGTCGGAGTAAGTCCTCCAGCTAGTCGAAGAAATGCCTATAAGACCCAGTACAAAGTGCGTCCAGTACAGTCGACAGAGCATTTGCTGGGGGTGAATCTGGAATGATGCGCAGCTGACCAAATTTACACATAATAACGAACATTCCGACAACGTGTGTGCTGACGTTTGAAATAGTAAGGCGTGTTGGAACATAATGTCATTCAATTCATCACGAATGGAAAACATGGAGGAAACCCGAAGTTCTTCTGAGTTTGAAATAAGAATATTTAGAGCAAGGAGGAAAAGCGCTCCTGACTTGAAGGTGGACATGTTGCTTTGACACCTAACTCTCCTTTGAATTTTTAAATTCAATTGTAAACTGTCAAAGATTGACAAGTTTCATATTATTATATTCAATATTATAATACTCAGGTAAGTAAATATTATTATAATTTCTAAATCTATAAATGTATTTTACCGTCACAGTCATCCATTAACATTCGATTTTCAAACCGACCGTTTGTCTTCTATAAACATTTTGTCGTGACTTTCAATTGTACGAGTATAGAACACATCACTTCATCATCCTTTTAAAAGGGTGAAAAAAAACAGAAAGTCAAAAGACAGCTCTGTCAATCAAAAGAATCTATATTCTCATAAAGGACTTCTCTGATTAAAATCAAGTATATATCGTAGAAGATGGAAAGATTTAACATGATCAAAGTCGATGTAAAGTATAATGGTATTATTGTCGTATCTGGTGTGGACCCATTGGAAATAAGAACTTGTGCTTTCATGGGTTATCGGAAAGTGCAAATCAATGCAACAATACTGATATAGTTATTATCATAAGTTTATTTAGTTCAAACTTCTAGTCTTATTCAAATTGCATAATATTTTATGATCATATTTGGAGTAATGTAAAAAAAAAAAAAAAAAAAATTGGCAAGTGTATTTTTGATTTCTATCTTGAAAGAGAATTAGGAAATCAAAGAGAAAAACTGTGGTCAAATTCTTGTTATTGAGCTACAGTGTTCTAAACATGATCCTTGTGCACTTAATATTGACTCAAGATTTAGTCCATTAAACTTTATTTGTCTGATGGTGTCAACAGAACATAAGCAACGCATATCAATTATTACATAAAATAGATACATAATAATGTCTTCTAACAATACAGATAAAAAATGCTTAATACTAGTAATATAAATAAATAATGACCTTTTTGCACTTGATATACGAAACAATTCAAGATATCAAATTTGAAGTATAAAAGGACAAATTAGGAGTAAATTCAATTTCTAAATTTTCACATTGTTTTCAAGGTCTTGTCTTAAAATTGAAAGTGGAACTCAACAAAGTGAAAATAAAATTTCAAATAGATTGATTTAAACTTTTTAAAAAATAGGTATTCTGTTTGGAAATTTATATCAACCAAATTAATTAATTACAACATTTGAACTAGTTCCTAGTCTAAACTACTTGTATCATAAGTTATAAAACTGAAATATAAACTGTACACGTCTAGGAGTATAAAAATAGAAGATACGATATTGGATGAAACAAAAACTGTAATATATGAAGATTTAGAACTTTTTGATTCATCAACTGTTCCACCACAAAATATAGTCCCTGCCAAACCCCTTCAAAATTTGAATTGACACAAAAAATTTCAACTGGATAGGGCTCAGTAAAAATGGATAATAGGTTTGCACCAATGAATTTAGTGGTAGTTTGTCCTTCGATGTAGAAGATCAGACGATATTTTCATCTCTGCTAATTTCTACGTTGAGTGTTGTGGGTTTGAAGATGGCTGACAAGTCCAATCCTCGCATGGAACGTCTTTACACATTCCGGACAAGGTGGTCCGGATGGAGCTGCTGTCGATGCTTTTCTGTCCTTTCGCGTAACCCCTTCTATTTTGCCAGTCAGGTAAGATTCTCATCGTGTATCTTTGCTCCCATCTTCAAGCTAGAGCGCCAGACACTTCGGTCAAGAGCTAGATCTTCCCATGCAAGGTGAAGATAACGAACAGTGATCAATCTCATAACTCCTATAAGCAATACAAAAATAGATAGATATTTAAAAATTGACTATACGCAGAACAAGCTCTTGCATATCGAATCAGTTGAGATATATAAACACCATATGCAGGTGATATTGGAATATTGCTACACAAATATGGGAAGTTGACGATGGAGAAGCTGAAAAAATATGCTGGAGCTCCTTATTGACAATATCTTTGTGGTCTTTGGTGATCAGGTCTTCCAACAACCTGTTGGAATTCCAATGGGCACAAACTGTGCTCCTTTGTTACCTAACCTGATTTTATATTCCCAGAAAGCAAAATTTATTCAACAACTTCTACCTCAGAAGAACAAATCTCTTACTGTGGCCTTCAATTCGATATTTAAATATATCGACGATGTATTATCTATCAACAATAATAATTTCCATTCATATGTCGATTCAATGCAAGGTGAAGATAACGAACAGTGATCAATCTCATAACTCCTACAAGCAATACAAAATAGATAGTTGGGCAAATACGGACCCCTGGACACACCAGAGGTGGGATCAGGTGCCTAAGAGGAGTAAGCATCCCCTGTTGACCGGTCACACCCGCCGTGAGCCCCATATCCTGATCAGGCAAACGGAGTTATCCGCAGTCAAAATCAGTGTGCCAAGAACGGCTTAACAATCGGTATGAAACACGTCAGACAGTATTTAACCCAATGCGAGGTCGTATTGACGAACTAGATCGTTATAACGACCATATAATTTGCAAAATGCTGACTTCAATCGAGACTTTTGAAATCCCTGTACCATCAACTTGTTTGTCAGTAGCTTACCTCGATTTAAAAACTGACTATACCCAGAACAAGCTGTTGCATATCGAATTAGTTGAGATATATAAACACCATATGCAGGTGATAATGGAATATTGCTACATAAATGTGGGAAGTTGACGATGGAGAAGCTGAAATCATCCCGTTGGTCATACAGTTGAGTTGTCAGTTTGCCGTTAATGTCTACTTTCAATAAAATATCTAAGTATGAAGCAGAAGTGGACGACTCTGTGGTGTCCTTTATTTCGAGCTCACAGGGATATATCAAATCGACATATGAATGAAAGCTATCATTGTTAATAGACAAAACGCCATCGATATATCTAAAAGTCGAATTGAAGGCCACAGCGAGAGATTTTTTCTTCTCAGGCTTAAAATGAAAATTGATTTGTTTGATGTACTCCGACCGACCTGTGAAATTTGCCCCGACCCGATCATTTTTTCTGCACTTGGAAATTTCAATATATATTTTTTTAATTTGCTCCCTGGAAAATAGACATTCTTCGAATTAGTATTAAACTTGATGCCATTTTTTTGGGACTAGTTGTTTTACAGAATTCTTGTTATCAAAATGTCCTTTAAACGTCTTTTAGTTCTGCTTTCACTTTGATAATGACCATTTGTTAATCCGGGAACTTTTCAAACACTTTTCTATGTGAACGATCAAATATACCGCACCATGCACAGCTCCAAATTGTACCACATTATCTACCGACAAGATAGAACAAGGAGCTACGAACTCCCCCTGTCGATGCCTGATCGTATTTATGTACAAAAGTTTGAAAGCCATGTTATTTAAATAAAAAATCACGTGGGATAGCGCACCAAAATTATGGCGGACCACGAGTCGGCGTTTATGTTGGTCTATATTTCTGAAAAGGCACGTATATTATTTTGATATGGGATTATTTAAATGTTATGGCGATTTAATAGGTGAACAGCACTTTTACTTTGCTCTTAAACTGAGACACATGAATGGAACACGATCGTCACAACAATTTGAACGATGCGGGGAAGTCGGCATTAAAATTAATTGGGTAATATTAAAACTTATTGTAAATTGCTGTCATCATGCAATTCACTTGGATATTCATGGATCACATTAAAGTGTTCAAGTGATTGCTATTATGAATGTCGGAATCGACCGGTGGTAATAAAAAGGGGTGTTAATTTATTTATTAACAACTGTAGAGGTCCTCATCCGTGACGAATGCAAAACGTCCTGAGTAAATTTCAGGAGACATTGGAAGATTTACGTGTATTATATACAACTGTACAAAATGATTGTTCTAAACTCTATTCTGTCTGGCAGCGTTATGTGTTTAATGAAAATATAAGAAAATTTGTAAATCTGATTTTCAAAAAAAAAAAAAAAAAAAAAAAAAAAAAATACCGACCTACCTATCCGACTTGAAAAATGTGGGTCGGAGTACATCAAACAAATTTTTTTTTTAATGATGGCCTCGCGTAGAAGTTTTTGAATAAATTCTGCTTCATATGAATATAAAAACAGGTCAGCTAACAAAGGAGCACAATTCGTGCCCATGGGAATTCCAACAGACTGTTGGAAGACCTGAGTGATCACCAAAGACCACGAAGATATTGTCAATGAGGAACTCTAACATAATTTTTATTTCAACTTCAGAGTACTTGTGCGTGGAATCAGAGTGGTGTTTAACAAAGTAAGTTTTTGAATGACTGATCACTAGATATGAATATTTCCGTTTTCCGTTTTTGTTGAAGAAGCAACTGTCTATGATGTCAAAAAGTCTAGGCTTTAATGTATCGTGAGGAATGGTCGTGTATAGTGTTGAATAGTCATAGGTTTTAATGTTATTGATTTGGGGAAAATTCTGTGATTTCAAGTTTACTAAAGTTCTTTGTTAGATTTGATGTAGAACAGCTTGGTGGCTACTTTCAGATATTCTTTGTACCGCTTTTTCTGACCACCTCTGGAGCGTCATCCATTTTCTTGATCCCTGTACAAGAACTGTTTCGGGATGCGGATGTCATCCATTCTTCGAACATGAGCAGCCCAGCGGAGTTGGTCTGACCGCAGCATGGTGTCGATGCTGTACATGTTAACCCGGCTTAGAACCTCAGTATGAAAAGTAAAGATAACGAACAGTGATCAGTCTAATAATAAGTCCTATAAGCAATACAAAATAGATAGTTGGGCAAACATGGACCGCTGGACACACCAGAGGTGGGATCAGGTGCCTACGAGGAGTAAGCATTCCCTCTGGAATCTTGTTATGTCCCGCCATCTGATGCCCAAAATTTTCCGTAAGCAAATTGTGTGGAAGTGGTTTAATTTCTTGGTGTGGCTGGTATACCGTCCAGGTCTCATTTGCATAGAGTAAGGTTGGCAGTCTGCTCTATACGCGCTGAGCTTTGTTGCTGTGGTAATACAACACGGCCCCATACAATTTTGTTCAGATGGCCCAAGGCTGAGCTCTGCTTTAGCTATGCCAGAGTTGACAGATGTTGTGTAGAGGATGGCGTTCTGTGACAGCAAAGATCATGTTCACTGTTCCATGATCGGAGCAAGATCCGCACTGACTTTCAGGTAGATGAAAAAGTTAAATAGTATGCGTGCAAGGATATTTCCAGCGATGAATAGGGGTGAAATTCCTCTGTGGTTGTCGCAGGACTGTATGTTTCCTTTATGCTTGTAGAGGTGAACTATTGAAGCATCCTTTAGGTCCTGTTGTAAGGTTTCCTTTGGCCATATTGACTGGAAAAGTTTGGTCAGTTTCTGAATCGTCAATGGACCTACGAATTTATAGATCTCGGCTGGAATGGCGTCCGCCCCAGTAGCTTTGTCAGTTGAAGCGTTTGGAATTGTGGATGCCAGCGTAGCCTCGGATTTTATTGGTCTTTTGACTGAGCCATCTGTCCTTCATATGCCTTAATTCAGTCTGGACAGTCTGCTTTACTTGGTGTAAAGCAGCTGTGTTGGCTGGAGTCTTGTTTGAAAGATTTAGCTGTAAGAGCCCGTTTTTCTCTTCAATCAGCTTGTCTATGGCCTCATTGTTTCCATCAAACCAGTCCTGGTGAGAGTTCGTTTTAGGACTCAGTATGTCACTGCATATCGAGTATACATTGTTCCTGAAATCCGCCCAGTCCTACTCAATGTTGCCAGAGTTCAAGGGGAATGACTCAAGTTTACCATCCAACTCACTAGCGACTTGCTGCTTGACGTTGACATTATTCAGCTTGTCAATATTCAGGCCTTTGGGTGGTTTCTTCCACTGTGGACACCTAGGAGGTTGAATATGAAAGGTGAGCTTGAATATGATGAGGCGGTGGTCCGTCCAATAGTCTTCTCCACACATTGACTTCGTCACTCGCACATAGTTCCTGTTTCTAGTTCTGACAATGGCACAGTCGATGAGGTGCCAGTGTTTTGAGCGTGGGTGCATCCAGGTGGTTTTTATTTCTGGTTGACAGCTTGATGAGTGTGTTTGTGCTGGACACACAATCTGACGGGGAGTAGACCATTGCTGTTGCATGATCCAACGCCGTGCTTCCCAATAACTTCACCCCACGTTTCTACATCCGACCCGATCCTGGCATTAAAGTCCCCCAAAACCACTAGTTTATTTTGTTCGTGTGTGGAAGCAATGCTAGTGTCGAGTTCCTCATAAAACTTGTCCTTAATATCATTAGGGTTCGTCATGGTGGGGGTTAAGCAACTAACAATTGTATCATTTCTCTTCCCTTTCTGTTGAAGAGTAAGCGTCTTGAAGCGATCGTTGACCCCTTCGGTTAAGCTAGTTAGCATGCCTATTAGGTCGCTTTTGATAGTGAAGCCAACTCCAGGCTCGCGGCGTTCATCCTGTCCATCCCAAAGGAAGGTGCATCCGGCTGTTGGCTCTCTCAGTTGTCCTTCATCGGCAAAACGAGTTTCACTCAGAACAGCAATGCCCACTTTGTATCTTGACAGCTCCTTTGCTATGAGTGTTCTTCTTTCCGGGTTATTCGAATCATCATTGTCTCAGAGTATTCGAACGTTTCACGCGCCGACTGTGATCGGTAACTGTTGTTTTCTTGTTACATAATGGGGATCCCTGTCGGTCGAGGTAAACTAGCCCAGGTTAGTTAAGACGGGCAATGTTTGAGGCACCTTTTCTAGCCCCTCCCCATGCTATGGGAATGCGTATTTCGTTCCTACAGAGGGCTGCTCAGTCTCTCAAGATGTTGCCGGGAGCCTTTGCAGTCTCAGTCAAAGAGCTGAAGACCAGTTATCTTGAGCCACCTGTATGTAGGGTCACAACTGCAGCTTCCAGTGTATCCACACCTGCTGTTTTCGTCGTTTGCCAAGCACTACAGGACTTCAGTGTTTGTGGTGATGTAATGGACTATATGCAAGATGAAATATGATTTGCGCTGATGACTTTGATTTAAGTGAAGAATGGTCGCGCTCCACAAACCTCACTCTCTCGTCTGAATTCACCTTGACCTGGTGGGAGGACGTAGTCGATATGGCTAGAGATGAATCCAGATGCAGTATTGCTTATAGGAGTTATGATATTGATTACTGTTCGTTATCTTCACCTTTTCATATACGCACAATCTTACCTCGCATGAGGTGTAAAGGCATTACTCAGTTAAACTACGAGTCAAACATTATACCCTGTACGAAAAATATAGGATTTATGTAATTCACTTTATCATCAATTACTTTCTTGCATTTTTAAAAAAAGATAAATCATACATACTTAGAGCATGCTACAATTTTCTGGGTAAATTATTCAATTAATTCAGTGTGCACCTATTTTAACTAATCAAGTTTTCAAACTGCTATTTAAAGAATAAAAAATTGTGATATTATGCTTATCATTACACTTACATTAAATGATATCAAAGGAAATATGGTATATTATACTGGTCGACAGGGGATGCTTACTCCTCCTAGGAACCTGATCCCACCTCGGGTGTTCCAGGAGTCCGTGTTTGCCCAACTATCTATTTGTATTGCTTATAGGGTTTATGAGATTGACCACTGTTAGTTATCTTCACCTTCCACTATATATATATATTGCACTATATTAAATCCCAGCAGACTGGTACACATGTAATTATTTTCATAAAGGTTACACTACCAGAAACTGTATAACACTTACCAATTTGAGATAATGTACGTCCACAATTACAACGCGGCCTAAATACGTAGCGCAACAAGTGCGCACTTATCATCACTGGTATGATTTAATAAAAAGCATAGAGTTTCATAAATGAATTGAATTTGCAAGATACGAAATTAAAGTATATGGAAAAAAGGGGGAAAACTTCAATAAAACATTGAAGTAAATGTTATAAATCATTCTCTCACGAGAGGGCGCGGTACACAATCTTCACTTACACGTGTAGTGCGAGAAGCGCATGGAACTCTGGGTAGAGAATGGTTATAAATATGTAACTTTTCTACTTTTACTTCAAGTAAAAAAAATCAGACATAACACATGCAAAACACATACTGAGAATCAATATTGAATTAAAATCGTAAAGGCAAGATACATTCTGTGCCAACCACCAACTGGCTTTGGAAAAAGAATGATTTTTCAACTAATGCCAAAATTTTCTTTCTGATGATCCCATCGCCATCTTTATGAAAAGTAGTTCGCTGGAATTCTCTATCCCACAATGCCTGCATAGAAGCGTTTGGTTAGCTGCAATAATGTAGCCCTCTCCTATTTTTCTTTCTGACGTGTCCGGAAGTCAACATTTCGCAAATTCTGTGATCTAGTTTGCCAATACAACCTATCATTGGATCAAATACGTCTTGCTTGTATCATACCAATTGTTGGGCCATTCTTGACACATTGACTTTGACTGCGAATTACTCCATTTACCTGATCAAGACATACGGTTCACGCTGGGTGTGACCGGTCGACAGAGGATCACTGCATGTGTACAAGCAGATGACCGTAGTATATATCACAGTCATCTAAATATGGCAGCTGAACTCATTGGTAAAAATTTTAAAATCACGATTTCAAAAGATTGATTATTCATTTTCATCATTTTACGATAATTATCAGAATCCAGTGGCGTGTTATTAAAGTTAGTCACTGTAGTTGTCTCCAAAGCAAGCTTATTTATCGATGAAACGTCCTCCAAGTTTTGCAGTATGATGACCATACCCTAAGAGATATCTCTTAATGTTATAGACATGCCCTTAATAAATTGACTACAATGGTTACTCCTGACTATGACCTATGTATGCCAAGTTAAAGAGATACATGTATTTATTTTTCGAATGAATGGTAATTTTTTGAAGATCCTAATATATACTACGGTCATCGGCTTGTACACAGTGAGAGGACGCTTACTCCTCCTAACCACGTGGTCCCACCTCTGGTTACTCCGGCGTGCTAGAGGTCCACGTCGAGATACTTTTGACTTGATGCCGAGGAATGTAAGGGGCGTTAACCGAGGCTCTAACTTGTTGGAGTAACCTCTGGTGTATCCAGGGGTCCGTGTGTACCAAACTCTTCATTTTATATTCCTTATAGGAGTTATGAGATTGATCACTGTTCGTTATCTTCACCTTTCACAATAACCCATTGCATTGTAAGATAATACCCCCATTGTTTTAAGTATTAAGCGTTCATTTGTAAAGAATTAAAAATAACTGATATTTAGAATGTATTTAATTATTTTAAAAAAATGACTAAACATATATTTGCATTTTTAACTAAAATGTATCAATTAAAAAAAGTGCTCTGCATTATCCCCCCTGTAATGAACTAGTTTTCAAAGACAGAATAATAGCAATTTTATTATATAGACATGGTATGCTTGCAATGTTAACTTCCAAGACATTCAAAATACAGTATAAAAATAACAAACATAGAACTAAAATAGAGTAACTTGTTTTATTTAAAGTTCCTAAAGCCATAAAGTTGTAAATAGTAAGCTATCTATGCATGCACGATTTATGCATAAAAATTATTTGTTTTCTTGGATTTTTTTTTATCACCATAAAGGAAATAAAAAATGCTACAAAACAAACAAAACACACACACGCATTTTGCCCAGTCTTCGCTAAATAGGACCTCTCAAATATTGATTATAGAACAAAAAGAGAAAAATGGATATATACCATGAGAAAAATACCGCAACACATACAGCGAAGAAGTATAATCATTTGTAGAAAGAAACAAATGTAAGTATGACTATCAGAAAAAATATATAAGAAATAATTAAAACTACAAACTCTGATTATAATTCAATGCGAAAATAAATAGTATGAGTTAACAGATTTCGTATACCAAAAATTAGATTCGCAGATAAAATTCTCATGTTATTTATCAAAATCGTGAACTATGGCTATATATAATTACCGTGATTGAAATGTGATATACATGTATATGATTAAAAAGTTATTTTGTAATGCAGTGGGTCCAGTTTCACAAAACTATCTTACGTTTAAGATCTGTCTTAAGACCAAACTTTGTCATAAGATCCATCATAGATGTTTCACAAAACTGTCAGATTTTAAGACATCCAGATACTTGTCTTAAGTCTATACTGAACTATGTTGTGCTAAGAGATAGGTAGCTTATCCGGAGGGAACGTGGTTTCAGGGACAGAAACAATCTATTAGACTACATATATGGAGGGTGTGGACATCATTGATAAGCTTCGTATACCGCGACACGTGTTCTTTATGATGAACTCAATATTCGTTTAGAATATCTCACAGCTAACTTTTCCCTGGGTTTTTTTATGTCCACTTTTTCTTCATTTCCTCCCCCGACTGGACAAAATCTGTTGAATTTACAGCATTGGTTTTAGAAGTGACATCTCCCCAAGTTTCCTTCATAACATTGGAACTGTAGTTTTGTTTTGAAAACAAATGTCTTTTCTTTTCTCCACCTCGTCAAACAATACTGATATTTCAGCAGCTGAAAATTTCGACATCGTTTCATAGATATCTTAAATCTTCAGACACCGATTTGTCCAAGAGCATGCACACTGACTTCGTAACTGCTATGTGGTCACAAGCAAACGCTTTCGATCATTCATTTTTGTAGACACATAGTTGATAGTTTTCGTACTCTTTCATTTCATTTCATTGGCATAATCATGTTATTCGATCCGCGGACTTAACAAAATCGTTATCATGGTTATATGTATAAAGATATATAATTATAGATGGTCGGCACGCGGACTAAATAGTTACTAATACTTTTATATCTTTTACTCATGTTAACTAATCATGCTATTTATTCTGTTTTTAAAAGTCACATTTACGGAATAAATGCTATCGTAAAGTCCGGGAATCGAATAACATGATTATGCCACGCATTTTGTTCGATTAATGCAAAGTTCGTTATAAATTTGCTTACGTATTGCCTGTGTTTGGGTTTTCCCTACCCACCCACACCCTCGTTTACGGAATACCTTTTTTGTATTCAGTATATTATTTTGTTGAAAAAAAAAAACAGCAAAAAAGTGCGGCGTTGCTAACTTGTAACAAACGTGTCAATCCTATTGTCTTTTTTCTTTATATTTCAAATTAGTTAAGCAAATATAAAATATAAAATGAGGGAGGAAACTAGAAAATAGACCTTTGATATAGCGTTTCTATAAAAATATCATTCAATGTTTTCATTTTTGTATCACAATTTCTTAATTGAAATAGTACACAAACCGAGTGTAACATTTGAAATACAAAATAAAGTGTACGGTCACATACTACAAAAAAGAAGTACAATGTATTAAATCTTATAAATACGTTAAATCATTACAAATACATGTTACTAAATTCGTAATATTTCAACTTCCTATTTATATCTTTACATACTTTAATCTTTCATATACATATACATGTAACATTCAAATGTATCCATGCAGTTAAAAATTGATAAAAGAAGCACGGTATTTTACAATGTAACGAGTATAACAAAATCGAAAGATCTATCTTAAGATTTCTTAAAGTTAGAATATTTTTGTGAAACGATAATGTCGTATCTTTTTATTGTCATAAGTCAGATCTTAAGACACTCTTATGATCTATCTTATGACATACCTTAAGATAGTTTTGTGAGACCCGGCCCAGGTCTGCAGTTAATGTCAGTCGTCTAAAAAATTGAAGTACATGAATAATTTTTAGATCACAAATTATTAACCTGAAATTTACAAAATGCATATTTATTTAGTATTTTCGAATGGAAGACCAAATCAATTTTTTTAATTTTGGAAAGTCATTATGTTTGTGAACAAACATCAAAAGAATATTGATATTAGTACTGAAAATTGGAATGATAAAACGAGGTCAATTCTGTCGATAAGAGTTTTGTATGTATGCATGACAATATTCGTCAAAAACAGCATTGTACATTGATTCTGTGCAAAATAAACGAAAAACAGAATTTGTCTCCATTTCCATAACAGGCTGTTGTACAATTTTATTTCTGTTGTACAGTTTTATTTCAAAGTACTATGCACAACGCGTTCTTAAGAGACACCCTAATAAGTATAACATGGCAGAGGCCAATCCAGAAAATTTTCGAAGCGAGCATGTGACCCAAGTTTGTACCTTTTCCGACCAAAAGGAGGGATGGGTGGTTGATGAGCCCGAAATGACCATAAAAAAGACTACATTTGTTAGAAATGTTTAACCATTATAAAAGGGGGGAGCTGAAACCCCCGTAATATCCCTTTAAATCCGACACTGCCAGGCACGTACAACGTGGCATCGTTTTCAGAAAGGGGGAATGCAAGCGGAGGATAAGTTGACTCTTCAGTAGTCATAAATTCTTGCCAAGATACAAAATAGATAAACAAAATAAATCATAACAAATCTCAAAGATTTTCTTTTTACCAAAACTTCAAAATCCTATGTCGTGGGGGGGGGGGGGATATTTCGTTAGATGTCTTTTGGTTCTGCATGTCTTATAATGTCAGACATCGTCATATCAGTGAATTTTGAAAGTGAGTTTAACGCTGGAGTGTGGGTGCAAAGAATAAGGAATATAAAACATCTTTTCGATTGTCCCTTACTGTTTTGCAGTCTCTTGATAAAAAGTATCCTCTTGTCATTCAAAACTAACATTCTAAATGCGTATATACATGTACATACTCCGTACACAGGGAAGTATCGTTCATGGATGATATCCACAAAACACAATTCGTTGGTTTGAATAGAGAGGCACAGACTTCCACTCGTACCCCTTCAGCTCGCCGTTCGTGTATGGCATCATGATTATTCCTTCACCGACGCTTTCAATGTCTCCAGACCAGAAATTGGTGAATTTTAACTCCGAACGATCCCCAAATAGCGATAACCATTTTCCATCCGATGATTTCTCTCCGTCTATAATCAACTCGTGAGTTTTTGTTCCCAGGGTATTGTTAATGAATGAATCTAAAGAATTAATTTTAAAAAACAGAATCATGCCCCTGTTTCAGAATGTGACTGATACTTGATATAGAAGATACACTGATTAAATTTACTAATGAAATCTAGTTACTGTAAAACAACTTTTATTTGCGTGCGAGATATTTTCACGGTTTGCGAGAACATCATCGGGGATACATGTATTTCTCGCCGATAACCAATACTAATAATGTCTTTCGCATCTCGGTCACAAAAATTAGCCGCCGCGAACCAGTTCATCGGAGATAAATCGCGAAATAAAGTCGTCGCGAATAAAAGTTGGTTTACCATATCTTACGATGAAACACTTTTTGTGCAGAAATTATTGTTGGTTTTACGTCCTTTCTGAAAATTTTCACGGATATTGAAACATTACCAGCTACATATATACCGGTAAGCTGCCACAAGATTTAAAGCTTCAGTGTAGGTTCTTGAACGTTCTACGCAAAATTTACGTGACCTCAATTTTCAAGGTCATATCCGAAAGACCCTTGATTCTCACTTATAAATGCCGAGTATTCATATCTACGTCTTTTATGCAGTAGTAGCACGAGCGGTGCTCGAACTCACGGCCTCCCGGTTATAAAGCGAACGTTCCAACCACTGAGGTACCGCGATCGTTGTATGTCTACATATCGTTGTTTTCTATGTTTCAAGTATTTCCGAAAAGGAGAAGGAAATTCACATTTGTTGAGCGGTGTTCCATTCACTGAAGAGACTATGAGAAACTAGTTTTTAGAAATATTGCAGTGTCTGTTTAAGACTGTATAACATCGCAATATGATCCTGTATGTCGTTGCGGCAACGCAGTATTTATAAACGCAGTAAAATGGACACACAGGATCAAATCACGATGTCACACAGTTTCAGAAGACTGTACAACGAAGTCGGCACGCTCTTGCTGATCACATGACGTTTGTAGTACACTTAGAACTTATACGTCATCAACACACAGGTATCGTAGTGAGAGCGTGTAGAAGTGTAACTAAGATAACCCGAGTTAGTTCACGATTATGCTGCGCTGTTACTACGACCCTAATGCTCTCATCACGATACTTCCACACTGCTTGTACGATTATAACGTTTCTACCCCGCTCTTTATACGACTTTACAGCGTGTCTTGTTGGTCTCGATCCCGCTACGCTTGTTTTGAACATGTTCAAAATAAGCCTCGCGAGAGCGTATCTTCTAGGGCTACCACGTTTTGATCGTAGTACAAACAGGGTATGTGAGTGAATGAGGGTGGGATGGGGGTAGACGTTTAATTTTTAGCAGCGACTGCTCCTCCGCTAATTGTCCGGCGTTAAACGTGAAATTATATCTCCTCGAAAATAAAGGTACTGTATCATGAAAATGAACCTTCACTGCTACCTCCCTGCGTGCATGCATGGTTCGAAACTTGTGGCACTACACCTACAGCCAGTAAAGTCTCTATATGAGTAAAAAATTCACAGATCTGACGTAAAGCAACAAACAAAAAAGATTCCACACTCCCAATTAAGAAAGCAAAATTTTACCCACATGCTAAACTGCTCACAAAAAGATTTTCCTCCGCCGAATCAATTTTTAGTAGAGTTTCGTTTCTATCGTTACAAGTTTGAAACGCAGAAGATTTTTGGAAAGTGTGTCCAGCATATCGCAGACAGTACTGGAATTGTCTCGTGTAGTAATGTCCTTTGTGACAAGGGCCTGTTAAAATAAGAGTTCAAGATTAAATTAGATCTTTGGAAAATGAATATCATGAGGGGACGTTTTGATATTTTGTGGCATTAAATGAAACCAGTATCACCTACAGCTGGTGACGTCTCAATATGAGTAAAATAGTCTCAAACGGACGTAGAACAAAGTGTCATCTATAATAATAGCTAGCTCATATCACATATATCACCTATTCCATTTGAATTCATGATGTCACGTGTTCGTGTGATACCCCTATTTGTGTATAACAGCGGGGATCCGAGTTAGAATAGGTCCTCAGTATCCCCTGCTTGTCGGATGAGGCGACTAAATAGAGCGGACCGCAAAAACCGATGCCCTGTGTCATAGCAGGTGTGGCAAGATAAACATCCCTCCCTACCCAAAGGCCGTAAGCACAGAATATAGGCCTTAAAATTTTGATGCCCTTCGCCGGCAATAGTGAAGTCTCCATATGAGTGAAAAATTCTCGAGAATGATAATATTTGTGAAAGTCGGAGAAGAAAAGCGTCTTCATAATTGAGACAACTTTTAATTTGAAAAATCGTTCTAAATAATTTCCACTTTTCACGCATTAAAAATAACAATTATTGTATGTTCATGTAGTTCGTGTTTTGGGTTCCGTTCTGTAAAATCCGTTTTAAGTAAAGGATGGTTTTTTTTTTCTTTTTTGTTTGGAACTCTGGGAAGACAAAATTGTTGTTTGAATTTCATCTTTTCATCGATGTCTGTCATATTTCTTTTTCAGCTACATTGTTTTGAAGGAAGGACAATTCATTTAGTATAATATCAACCACTGGAAAAGGTACGTGATGCCGTCAATTTCAAATAAATAGGTGATACATTGTATTACCTATATTCGAATAGGTGATATTAATACCAAAATGGCACCTCATATGTACTATGCTTTTCAAATAAAAAAAATCCCTTACGTATTTTGTTCCGTTGATACAATTATTGTCTTTTCATGATTTTCCTGAACAATTTAATTTTAAAATGCTCTTGTCTTGAAATAATTCTTGCGTTATAATGGGAGGCTCTCGTATAATGACGCAAAACTTTAGACAATGTGTTGTACTGTATCTACGAGGAAGTAACTAATGGCTGTCGATGAATTAGTGAGATTCTACATCGAGCTATATCTTTCAAATAATGACATTTTGAGGTTTTTGTCTACTAGTATTAGTGATCAAATCAATATGAACACTACGTCGCTCCCATGATTCCGTTAATAATATAATGATACGATATCTTCAATTATTTGAGTTTATGTTAATTTGGTGCTCCAAAGAAAATATCCGAGCAATTTTGAAAGAAATTTGGAGACGAGGTCTTTGAACAATGCAGTATAGCGGTTTGATGCATCCTGATACATACATGTTTTGAAAATCTAAGGAAAGAGAGAAAATATTGATGAATAACTTATCGGAGGCACGCACTTATCAAAATAAGAACAATAATCCTGACATGTCTTCCGTACTCGAAACAATTTTAGAAAATAGTTTCCGCGTTGCTACGTAAAGGTATTGCGTTGTTATGCGAAACCTTTACATTATATCGCGAAACTAAAGTCTACCCAAGAAAATAAACTCAGATAGACTTTCGTAAACGGGAGCTGTAATTAGAGGTATATAGAAAAGGTGATCTATTTTTCTGCGTTTTCATTCTAAACTTGCTTTTTGGAGAAATTGACTTATTTGAGTGCTTACCATTGTCGGAATAAGTCCTCCAGCCAGTAGAAGGAATGCCTATAAGATCCAGTAAAAAGTGCGTCCAGTACAGTCGACAGAGCATTTGCTGGGGATGAATCTGGAATGATGTACAGCTGACCAAATTTACACATAATAACGAACATTCCGACAACGTGTGTGCTGACGTTTGAAATAGTAAGGCGTGTTGGAACATAATGTCATTCAATTCATCACGAATGGAAAACATGGAGGAAACCCGAAGTTCTGCTGAGTTTGAAATAAGAATATTTAGAACAAGGAGGAAAAACGCTCCTGGCTTGACGCAGGACATGTTGCTTTGGCACCTAACGCTCCTCTGAAGTTTTAAAATCAATTGTATACTGCCAAAGATTGACAAATTTCATATTGCTATAGTCAATATTATAATACCCAGGTAAGTAAATATTATAATTTCTAAATCTATAAATGTATTTTACCGTCACAGTCATCCATTAACATTCGATTTTCAAACCGACCGTTTGTCTTTTATAAACATTTTGTCGTGGCTTTCAATCGTATATATTCGTAGAACACATCACTCCATCATCCTTTTGAAAGAATTGAAAAAAAGAAAGCCAAAGACAACCCTTTCAATCAAAGAAAAGAATATATATTCTCCAAAAGGACCTCTCTGATTAAAACAGAGTATATATCGTAGAAGATGGAAAGGTTTAACATGATCAAAGTCGATGTAAAGTATAATGGTATTATTGTCGTATCCAGTGTGGTCCCATAGGAAATAAGAACTTGTGCTTTCATGGGTTATCGGAAAGTGCAAATCAATGCAACAATACTGGTATAGTCATTATCATAAGTTTATTTAGTTCAAACTTCCAGTCTTATTCAAATTGCATAATATTTTAGGATCATACTAGGATTGGATACATGTATCTCTATTTCATTGTTTTTGTCAGTTAAATTGGTTCGCACCTCATATTTGGAGTAATGTAAATTTTTTGGCAAATGTATTTTTGATTTCTATATTGAAGGAGAATAAGGAAATTAAAGAGAAATACTGGGGTCACAATGCTTGTTATTCAGCTACAGTGTTTTAAACATGAGCCTTATGCACTTAAAATTGACTCAAGATTTAGTCAATTAAACTTTGTTTGTCTAATGGTGACAACAAAACATAAGCAACGCAAATCAATTGTTACATAGAATAGATACATAAGCAAGTCTTCTAACAATACAGATAAAAAGTTTAATACTAGTAATGGAAATAAATAATTACCTTTTTGCACTTGATATACGAAACAATTCACGATATCAAATTCGAGAGTATAAAAGGACAAATTAGGAGTAATTTCATTTTCTAAAATTTCACATTATTTCCAATGTCTTGTCTTAAAATAGAAAGTGGGGGTAAGAATTAAAATTAAATTATTGGCAAAAATAATGAATTTTTATATAAAATTTCGAGTAAATTGATTTAAACCTTTTAAAGAATCGGTGTTCTGTTTGGAAATTTATATCAACCAAATTAATGAATTACAACATTTGAACTAATTCTAAGTCTAAACTACTTGTATCATAAATTATAAAACTGAAATACACGTATAGGAGTACAAAAATAGAAGATATATCGGATGAAACAGAAACTGTAATATGCCCATTTAGTACTTTTTGATTAATCAGTTCCTCCATCACAAAATGTAGTCCCTGCCAAACCCTTTCAAAATTTGAATTGACACAATTTTTTTTTCAACTGCATTGCATTCAGTAATAGATGTGTAATATGTTTTCACCAATGGATTTAGTAGTAGTTCATCCTTCGATGTAGAAGAAAAGACGATAATTTCATCTCTGCTAATTTCTACGTTGAGTGTTGTGGGTTTGAAGATGGCTGACAAGTCCAATCCTCGCATGAAACGTCCTTACACATTCCGGACAAGGTGATCCGGATGGAGCTGCTGTCGATGCTTTTCTGTCCTTTCGCATAGCCCTCTTCTGTTTGCCAGGCAGGTAAGATTCTCATCGTGTATCTTTGCTCCCATCTTCAAGCTAGAGCGCCAGACACTTCAGTCAAGAGCTAGATCTTCCCATGTCTGGCTACAGTGGTGATGTAACAGCAGGCTGAGGTCCATACAGTGTTCTAACAGCTTGATAGAAGCGTTTGGAATTGTGGATGTCAGCGTAGCCCTGGATTTCATTGGCCTTTTGACTGAGCCATCTGTCCTTCATATGCCTTAATTCAGTTTGGATAGTCTGCTTTACTTGATGTAAAGCTGCTGTGTTGGCTGGAGTCTTGTTTGAAAGATTTAGCTTTAAGAGCCCGTTTTTCTCTTCAAGCAGCTTGTCTATGGCCTCATTGTTTTCATCAAACCAGTCCTGGTGAGAGTTCATTTTAGGACTTAGTATGTCACTGCATATTGGGTGTACATTGTTCCTGAAATCCGCCCAGTCCTACTCAATGTTGCCAGAGTTCAAGGGCAATGACTCAAGTTTACCATCCAACTCACTAGCGACTTTGCTGCTTGACGTTGACATCATTCATCTTGTCAATATTCAGGCCCTTGGATGGTTTCTTCCCCTGTTGACACCTAGGAGGTTGACAGTTCCTTTGCTACGAGCGTTGTTCTTCTTTCCGGTTTATTCGAATCACCTTTGTCTAAGAGTGTTCGAACGTTCCACATGCCGACTGTGATCGGCAACTGTAAACTAGCCCAGGTTAATTGAGACAGGCAATGTTTGGAGCATCTTTTCTTGCCCCCTCCCCAGGCTACGGGAATGTGTAGTGCGTTCCTGCAAAGGGCTGCTCAGTCACTCAAGATGTTGCCGGGAGCCTTTGCTGTCTCAGTCAAAGAGCTGACGACCAGTTATCTTGAGCCACCTGTGTGTAGGGTCACAACTGCAGCTTCCAGTGTATCCACACCCGCCGTTGTCGTCGTTTTCCAATCACCACAGGACTTCAGTGTTTGTGGTGATGTAATGGGTTATATGAAAAATGAACTATGATTTGCGCTGATGACTTTGATTTAAGTGAAGAATGGTCGCGTTCCACCAACCTCAATTTCTCCTCCTAAATCACCTTCATTAGTCGAGATGTCTAGAAATGAATACAGATGCAGTATTGCTTAATGGAGTTGATCACTGTTCGTTATCTTCACCTTTTCATATACACACAATCTTACCTCGCATAAAGTGCAAAAGCGTTACTCAGTTAAACTACGAGTCAAACATTATACCCTGTGCGAAAAAATAGGATTTATTGTAATTTACTTTATCATCAATTACTTTCTTGCAATTTTTTAAGATAACAATATCAAAGGAAATATATCATATTATACTACATATATATTATATTAAATCCCAGCAGACTGGTACACATGTAAATATTTGCATAAAGGTGACACTACCAAAAACCGCATAACACATTCAAATTAATAATGGTGGTAACCAACTTCTTTACAAGTATCTAATTCACTGGACCATTCCATCTTGTCCATGAGGGTAAGGATTTTGGGAAAAAAATTACCATTACACAAACAATCCAACATTTAGTACCGTTTATCGTAGACAACGAGAAGATCACCGGATCAGGACCCTAGACACTGCATTTCCATATGGATGCAATGATAATGTATATGATATGCGAATTTTGACTAGTCCACAAGGAAATAACTTGAATGTGATGGCACTCTTTCCTAAAACTCAAAGACAGTCATGGACATCGTTCATAAAAAAGACCAAGTATAAACGATGTCACGTTTGATTCACTTTTACCTTACGTCAACAGACAATTAGGTCCACATCATATTCTTACAAAACTTTAATCTGTTCCATTGAGAGTTTTACATACGTTATTTCAAGAAGCCACAGCTAGTGTATACTTGGATTTTTCAACACCTGAATATAGACTGAACTCTATGATTATGGATGTTGCCAATCACAAGCTCTTTATAACACCACGTGTCATGGATGATTTTCCTTCCAAACCAGTTCCTTAAGCTCAAATTTACAAACAATTAAATAGATGCCGTCAACATAAGCAACATTCTTCGTCATAAAAGGGTTCAGTCATATATTCCAACTTAAGTCTACATCCTATATTTCCTACAGATATACTTCTACTATGGCATCCAAACTTTTTGATTATAAACAAACTTTGCAATGCCTAGATATAGACTTATACTTAATTCACCTACATATTCTTTTTCTTCATCTTCTCTCAGCTATAGTCCAGCTGGACATGTCATTACTGGTGATGTTGATATAGTTGAAAATGAGGACCTCATATCACTTATTCTAAAAGGTCCTAAATACAGAGAACCTCGGTTTTTTCAGTTGGCGACAGAACTTCATCTCTATTATGAATTTTGTCGAAGATTATGCCAGACAATGGGCTAAATATGAAAAAGAATTTGATACATTGTCAGAAAGGATGAAAAGTATAAGAGGAGTGTCAAAATCCCGCATTAGACATATTAAAACAAACGTACGTGCCATCTATCCTTCTGTGTTTAATAAATCAGAAGTGATAAAATAATTAAATAGGTTACATGAGGAATATGTTTTGGTTCCAGCTGACGAAGCTTTTAACAACATTGGCTTTGTTTGTAAGGCTCATCATTACAACTGTATTTTAAATGAACTTGGTATTAAGGTTAATTGATCCTCCTGTGATGTCATAGGTTTTTGCAAAAATCTTTATCAAATTAAACTTTGCGCATGAAAGAAATATATCTTCAGAAGAATTTTATTTACTACATCAAATAAAAAAATCTGTTAAACTATTGTAATTGAAAAAGTGTATATTTTCTATAGATAATCAATTCTTTATAATTAAAAAATGTTGTCAAGGGCAATAACTCCTATGCTGGTATTTCTCCTACTGCATGTCTATTATGCATGATTACCCTAATATCCACAATTAATTTATACATATACACAAGTACTCTGAAGTTGAAATAAAAAAATATGCTAGAGTTCCTCATTGACAATATCTTCGTGGTCTTTGATGATCAGGTCTTCCAACAGTCTGTTGGAATTCTCATGGGCACGAATTGTGCTCCTTTGTTAGCTGACCTGCCTTTATATTCATATGAAGCAGAATTTATTCAAAAACTTCTACGTGAGAAGAAAAAATCTCTCGCTGTGACCTTCAATTCGACTCTTAGATATATTGATGACGTTTTGTCTATTAACAATGATAGGTTTCATTCATATGTCGATTTGATATATCCCTGTGAGCTCGAAATAAAGGACACCACAGAGTCGTCCACTTCTGCTTCATACTTAGATATTTTATTGAAAGTAGACATTAACGGCAAACTGACAACTCAACTGTATGACAAACGGGATGATTTCAGCTTCTCCATCGTCAACTTCCCACATTTATGTAGCAATATTCCATTATCACCTGCATATGGTGTTTATATATCTCAACTGATTCGATATGCAAGAGCTTGTTCTGCGTATAGTCAGTTTTTAAATCGAGGTAAGCTACTGACAAACAAGTTGATGGTACAGGGATTTCAACAGTCTCGATTGAAGTCAGCATTTCGCAAATTCTATGGTCGTTATAACGATCTAGTTCGTCAATAAAACCTCGCATTGGGTCAAATGCTGTCTGACGTGTTTCATACCGATTGTTAAGCCGTTCTTGGCAAACTGATTTGACTGCGAATAACTCCGTTTACCTGATCAGGATATGGGGCTCACGGCGGGTGTGACCGGTCAACAGGGGATGCTTACTCCTCCTAGACACCTGATCCCACCTCTGGTGTGTCCAGGGGTCCGTGTTTGCCCAACTATCTATTTTGTATTGCTTGTAGGAGTTATGAGATTGATCACTGTTCGTTATTTTCACCTTGCATTTATGAATTAACAGTTTTCTTAAACTGTTGACATTTAAAATTTGTCATCTCAACAAGATTTTATCTATTTTAATTCTTCTGTACAACGAAAATGTGTGATTTTTTTATGTTAACATATACTTCCGTATTTTTTTTATGTCTGACATCTTTAAAAATGTAGCAACATAAACATTTTCTATGGTTATTGTTTAAATTTAACTATATTGAATGGAAATTAATACAGTTTTTGCACTTTTAACCATTATTATTGATAAATCACATGAGGATCGATCGACCTTAATTCCACATTTGGTAATCGTACTTATATTCCGACTGCCCTTTCAAAAGATGAAATTCTTCAAAAGCATGCTTCAGTTTTAGACACATTTAATATACCAGTCAATGTGTCGAATGAATATGATTTACCGTATCTATACTGGATTCCTAAACTACATAAAAACTCTTACAAAGATACATTGCTGGATCCAATAAGTGGTCGACCATGCCCCTATCTTTTCTTCTCACGAAAATATTAAAAGCTGTAAAGGAGAAACTTCAAACTTACTGTGCGACTACATATGCCAGAAGTGGTGTTAATCAAATATGGATTCTAAAAAAAAATTGTAAAGAACTTTTAGTAAACATGAAACCGCAAAACTTTTCCCAAATCAATGATATAAAAAAATATGACTTTTCAACACTTTACACGACCATTCCTCATGATAAATTAAATAGTAGACTTTTTGACATCAAAGACAGTTGCTTCTTCAACAAAAATGGAAAACGGAAATATCCAAAAAATGACTTTGTTAAACCACTCTGATTCCACGCACAAGTACTCTGAAGTTGAAATAAAAAAAAATATGCTAGAGTTTCTACTGACAATATCTTCGTGGTCTTTGGTGATCAGGTTTTTGATGTATCCCTGTGAGCTCGAAATAAAATACATACACCACAGAGTTGTCCATTTCTGCTTCATACTTAGACATTTTATCGAAAGTAGACATTAACGGCATACTGACAACTCAACTGTATGACAAACGGGATGTTTCAGCTTCTCCATCATCAACTTCCCATATATAGGTAGCAATATTCCATTATCACATGCATATGGTGTTTATATCTCTCAACTGATTCGATACACAAGAGCTTGTTCTGCGTATGGTCAGTTTTTAAATTGAGGCAAGCTTACTGACAAACAATTTGATGGTACAGAAGTTTCAACAGTCTCGATTAAAGTCAGCATTTCGCAAATTTTATGGTCGTTATAATGATCTAGTTTGCGAATACAACCTATTGGGTCAAATGCTGTCTGACGTGTTTCATATCGATTGTTAGAACGTTCTTGGCACACTGATTTTGACTGCGGATAACTCCGTTTACCTGATCAGGATATAGGGCTCATGGCGGGTGTGACCTGTCGACAGGGCATGCTTACTCCTCCTAGGCACCTGATCCATCC
This sequence comes from Ostrea edulis, assembly GCF_947568905.1. Lineage (NCBI taxonomy): Eukaryota > Metazoa > Mollusca > Bivalvia > Ostreida > Ostreidae > Ostrea > Ostrea edulis. The sequence goes on along the minus strand of NC_079172.1, from coordinate 30,292,024 downwards.
TCTGGTGTGTCCAAGGGTCCGTGTTTGCCCAACTATCTACATGTATTTTGTATTGCTTATAGGAGTCATGAGATTGATCACTGTTCGTTATCTTCACCTTTCACATACCAATTTGAGATAATGTACGTCCACAATTGCAACGCGGCCTAAATACATAGGGCAATAATTGCGCACTTATCATCAGAAATTTCATATATTAAAAAGCATAGGGTTGCATAAATGAATTGAATTTGCAAGATACGAAATTGGAGTATATGTATATTGAAAAAAGGGAAAACTTTAATAAAATATTGAGGTAAATGCTATAAATCGTTCTCTCACCAGAGGACGAGTTACGCAAGCTTCACTTGCACCTCTGTCAACGCTTGGAATCACGTGACAATATAATCACATGATATAAACAATCATTCTCGTTTCCTTTCCCTTTAAAAGTTCCGGCAACAGGGGATACATTGAGCTCTTTTCATTGCCCACTGGCATATTGATAAGTTCTTATTTACCATTTAGTTGTTTGTCTCTTATTGTTTACAGGGTTTTTTTTTCTTACTTTTGATTCCATGTTTGCATTTAAGTCTCCACCACGAGAATGTCCTACGTTCATATGCATATTAGGAAGAAGTTCTAAATTTAGGATAAGAAAACAGCGATTTTAAACAATTTACAGTAAGCATCAATTTAAATGCACCAAAAGCATAGTCGAAATCATATTTAGTCGAAATCATAAAAGATGGAGATTAAACGTTTTTACAAGAATTCTGTAAAAAGCTGTTGATAGAGGTGTAGTGCGAGTAGCGCACGGAACTCTGAGTAGAGAATGGTTATAAATATGTAACTTTTCTACTTTTACTTCAAGTAAAAAAAATCAGACATAACACATGCAAAACACATACTGAGAATCAATATTGAATTAAAATCGTAAATGCAAGTTACATTCTGTGACAACTACCAACTGGCTTTGGAAAAAGAATGATTTTTCAACTAATGCCAAAATTTTCTTTCTGATGATCCCATCGCCATCTTTATGAAAAGTAGTTCGCTGGAATTCTCTATCCCACAATGCCTGCATGGAAGAGTTTGGTTAGCCGCAATAATGTAGCCCTCTCCGATCTTTTTTTTTATTCTGACTCTTTGGGAGACGGTTACAATTCCATAGGATGTTCATAATAGTGCGAGAGAAAAAAAGATGAATAACCCGTAATAAGCTCCGTGTACACAAAAATGTACAAATTTAGCATTTGGGCATGTCTAATAAAGGTATTTTTCATTAAATGTAATGTGCAACATTCAAAATTCTTCGTTTGCTCTGCCATGCTTGTTATCACGAAATCTCGGAGGTGGATCCACTGAACACCTAAACATTGACAATCAGCGCAAAAATGTAGTTACTCGAGCCATTCCGAGAAAGAAAGGAAAATCATATGGTGGCAGAAATAAAATACACTCTGCTGTTCGTTTTTTTTAACTTGATATAAAATTCAAACCTTTTCAATACCATCGAGATCCGTACTTGTTCATGATTGTAAACACTACCTTACATGTGTATATAGACATATGCAAATAATTTGAGAACCGGAAGTTCAGCTTCAGTACATCAAACATGGCGCACAATAGGAATCGAGATATTGTAACATATCGAAATTGTTAAAATCGGTAGAATAGAGACTCGCCAATCGTAAGTTGCAGTTTGTGAATTTATATATTGACTAACAATCATAAAATATCATTTCATTTACGTAAAGAAAGTCAGCAAATATGTTTAGAGAGACCGAAAATGTTGCGGGAGTGAATCACTCCTGCATCTGCACCATTACGAAGATCCCCACTCAAAAGTTGGAGAGGGTTACATTTTTGTTTGTGTGCAAACGAACTCTAAAGATCATCTGTAGATATAAATAATATCACTATCTAGATAAAATTTCCTTGCTATGGAATTGATTAATGACAAGAACACAAGTCATTTATCACAATAACTTTTACTTGTATAATCAATGTGTTCAACCTCATAATAAACATGATTAATATCAAACTCTATTTACAAACACATATTACATGAAAATATTGTCTAGAACAGTATGTACTACCATGGGATGGTATGCTATTTTTACATTTGTGTCATTGTAATATCCAGTAAGGAAAATACTTAGATATGGCTTTATTCACTGTTGTATCATCCATTGTATAAGTTTCAGATGTGCGGTTTTTTAAATTTCAGATCGTATAAAGTATTTCATTTGGATGTAAAACATATCACAGTCATTTATTGTTAAATATTTGAAACCGTGTTATTGCTTTTTGCTGGATGTTCTCTAATAAAAATGATAAACAAAGAATTCATTCTTCATCAGCAGAGTGTCGTACAGTAATCTGTAATCTTGTTATGCATGATACTGACAAAACACTATCCGTCCGCTATCACGTAGAGGAATGGATTTCCATTCATACGATTTTAGCTCGCCGTTATCGAAAGGTCTCATGACTGCTCTTTCACCGACAGTTGCACTGTATCCAGATTGGAAGTGTGTGAATTTCAACTCCGAACGATCTCCAAATAAAGATAGCCATTGTCCGTTAGATGACATCTCTCCGTCTATAATCAACTCGTGAGTTTTTCTTCCCAAGGTATTATTGATGAATGAATCTAGATGGTAGTAATTGATTTTTATTTTTTGCCATTCAAAAAGTGTCATTGCATTGAAGGTATTCATTGTATAACGATCATTTTTCATATCTAATGAATGAATGGTGTGAATTTTGTACTCGTGGTGTCATTTTGAAATGTTTATCATATAAAAATAATTCACCATAGGAATTTTATTAAAAATTTTATTACTGCTTGATATATTTTACCTTGAATTTTACATTGAAATCTATGGGAAGAACAAACTTTTTTGAAATATTCTTTAAAGATATTGTGTTTTTATACAAATCTCTTGGTGAAACACTATAAAAGCTTTTATTTTATTTTCTCTTTACGAAATATAAAATGAAATTAATCATTAACCACAGATGCTTTAGAAAAATAGGTTTAATTTTTTTTTATCAAGGGCGAATAACTCTTCCAAAATGTTTCAAGTGCAAAAATATCAACCTCCAATCATTTGTCAGTACTATCGTCATTATTTTACAAAAGACATTATCTTTGTTTAGATCATTCAAAATTGTTCAATCCCCTTTCGTTACACACTGAATACCTTAAGAAAAAATAATAAATAAAATAGTGAAAAATAAAATAAATGAAATTAAAAAAAAAAAAGTGTAAGTAAATCACTGTGTAGCGAACCTCCAGGGCAAGCGAAAAACAGTTCGTTGTAACCAAAATTCGTTATATCCCACAATTCGGAATTTTTCTCTCACGGGGGAATATATATCACTCTTTTACGATGACAAAATCAAATGCAGAAGACTGAAGCCTTAAACGTTTAATAAGAAGAATTCTTTTTTAAAATGCGGCCTTTTAGAAACAAAACATACATCTACAAAAATGTATGTCTATTTTATGGTATGGAAAACTTTAAAAAGACAGAGTGCTTGTCAAGTTCAAGAATCAAAATCATCACAATGTTAAGGCTATTTGTGCCGTATGAATTGGATATTATCATAGGAATAATGTATACAGGTATTATATTATCAAGCTTTAAAAGTTATACAGTTAGGAGCAAATTATACAATACGCAGCTTCCGGGATATCAGCTCTTCTGTGATGGAGGTACGTTCAGTATTCTTTTGAATGCTTGTGTACAAGATGAATACATATATTATAGACTAGCTATGTAAATAAGAATAAAAGTTATGAAAGCGTAAATTTTGTTTATATCAGCTGTTGGTATACATTAAACTAATCATATCAAGAATGATTATTATTATATAGCTAATCCACATGTAGATAGTCTATTATAAAATCTGCGTAAAATCTAGAGAATGTTAGCGTTCAATATCCTGAGAATTTATTGAACACTAACTTTGCATTGCGCAAATTGTGTGCGCCCGAAACATTCCGAGTATGAGCGTTCAATATTGACCTTACCGTAACGATGTAAACAAGCCAAAATGGCAGACGACGGTCCTCCGAATCTGACAGAACCGGTAGTCGACATCATATTCATTTACTTAAATAAAATATTTTACTGTACACAAATTATGATGTCTTCATTCACAAAATCAGCTTGCTTCATGCATTAATGGAATGCATGCTGATCTTGCACACTTTTACCTCAGATACCAGTATTGATGAATTTTTGTCTATTTGGAGTGTTTTGAGTGAAAAGGGAGATAATTTAACAACTAAATACTTTAGCTATATAAACAAGAGGCCCATGGGCCACATCGCTCACCTGAGTCACCTTGGTCCATATCAGAAGATTTTCCATATCTATTTGCATGTAAAACCGTAGTCCCTATTATGGCCCCAAACCTACCCCTGGAGGCCATGGTTTTTGCAAACTTGAATCTACACTATGTCAGAAAGCTTTCATGTAAATGTGAACTTCTTTGGCCCAATGGTTCTTGAGAAGAAGATTTTTAAAGATTTCCCCTATATATTTGTATGTAAAACTTTGATCCCCTATTGTGGCCCCATCCTACCCCAGAGGGCCATGATTTTAACAAACCTGAATCTGCACTATATCAGAAAGCTTTCATATAAATCTCAGCTTTTCTGGCTTAGTGGTTCTGGGAAGAAGATTTTTAAAGATTTTTCCTATATATTTGTATGTAAAACTTTGACCCCCTATTGTGGCCCCATCCGACCCCTGGGGGCCATGATCTTAACAATTTATAATCTGCACTATATCAGGAAGCTTTCATATAAATCTCAGCTTTTCTGGCTCAGTGGTTCTTGAGAAGAAGATTTTAAAAGATTTTTCCTATAAATTTGTATGTAAAACTTTGATGCCCCCCTTGAGGCCCCATCCAATCCCCGGGGTCCATGATTTTAACAAACTTGAATCTGCACTATATCAAAAACACACACACACACACACACACACACACACACACACACACACACACACACACACACACACAAAACAAAAAACAAAAAAAAACTTTGACCCCCTATTGTGGCCCCACCTGATCCCCGGGGGCCATGATTTTAACAATTTAGAATCTGTACTATATCAGGAAGCTTTCATATAAATCTCAGCTTTTCTGGCTCAGTGGTTCTTGGGAAGACGATTTTTAAAGATTTTTCCTATATATTTGTATGTAAAACTATTGGGGCCTATTGTGGCCCCATCCGACCCTTGGGGGCCATGATTTTAACAATTTAGAATCTGCATTATATAAGGAAGCTTTCATATGAATCTCAGCTTTTCTGGCTCAGTGATTCTTGAGAAGAAGATTTTTAAAGATTTTCCCTATATATTTGTATGTAAAACTTTGATCCCCTATTGTGGCCCTATCCGACCCCCGGGGGCCATGATTTTAACAATTTAGAATCTGCACTACCTAATAAAGCTTATCTATAAATTTCATCTTTTCTGGCCCAGTGGTTCTTGAGAAGAAGATATTTTAATGACCCTACCCTATTTTTCCTTTACTTGATTATCTCCCCTTGGAAGGTGGCCTGGCCCTTTATTTTAACAATTTAGAATTCCCTTTACCTAAGGATGTTTTGTGCCAACTTTGGTTGAAATTGGCCCAGTGGTTGTTGAGAAGAAGTTGAAAACGTGAAAAGTTTACAGACGGACAGACGGACGGACGGACAGACGGACGGACGCCGGAATACGGGTGATCAGAAAGGCTCACTTGAGCTTTCAGCTCAGGTGAGCTAAAAAGGGTTATAACCCTCGTTGGCTGTAAAAATGCACTCGCAAGCTCGCGCATTTTCCCAGCCAACTCGTGCCTATATTCACCAATATAAGTTCAATAACCCTATAATATTTGTCGGAGCCATTAGATTTTTTATTTCCTCTTCTGCACGAGTGATATCTTAATCAAAGAAAGATGGTGATTATCGATTTTTGTTTTAGCCATTCTATTATCAAATACCGATAAACTTTCTAATATTGCGTTTCCCTGCAGTTTGGGTGGTTGCATGATGTCTGATAATCGGTCTTTAGGCAATATATGATGGCAGCGATGAACATTTGTACCTACCGCGTGTGGACGAAAGTATGTTTTGGGTCTCACTGTGCGTAAGAGTTCCACAAAGGGAAAGAACTGTTAGGCAACCCGGAAACTGCTTTCCAACATAGAAAAAATACAGTTAATACAGCACATGTAGCTTTAAAAAATTCGAATGGATTCGAATAAATTCTATCATTTACTCACAAGCTAGGCCGCTCACAAAAAGATTTTCTTCCGCCGAATCAATTTTTAGGAGCGTTTCGTTTCTATCGTTGCAAGTTTGAAACGAAGTAGTTTTGTCGAAAGTGTGTCCAGCATATCGCATACAGTACTGGAATTGTCTTGTGTAGTAATATCCTGTGTGACAAGGACCTGTTGAAGTTTTAAAAAAAATTTAAGAGATACGCGAATCATGGTGCACTTAGTGTAAACATTTTATATTATCTGCAAGTCTACTGTTGAAAACGTGCAAGAATGATATCGATCGAAAAACCGCTGAGCGATTGGAAATATCTATTTTAGAAATCGTGCACACAAAAAAAAAACCGTAGTCTATTGGCTGAAAATATTGAAATCAACAGCAGAAATATTTACAGTGGAAAATAAATTCTTCCGGTGGTTAGTCATAAGCATTCCTATAAAAGTAAAATGTATATTTTGTCAATAAATTTTTAATGTTTGAAAAGAAGGAAACTTTATTAAAAAAACTCGATGGCGGTGGTCCAGTGTTTATAGCATTCGTACTGTGACCGCGAGATTATGGGTTCGAACCCTTCTCCTATCTTGACTAGATAAAACTTAAAGCCGTAAAAATGCTTAGTTAATGATTTTTCGTCAAACGTTCATCATTAAAAAGCGAGAGTCGTGGAACTTTCTTATGAGACTTGTGAAACCGAGGCCCCGTGTCGCGACAGACTATTTGTACGATAAAGAACCCTCACTGCTATAATGGACCTAATCGCCATGCATAGGTCAACATTTGTGACATTGCCCCTACAGCTGATGATAGTAAAACTTGTCTATGGAACGTAAAACAAAATGAAGAGAACACACTCTGAGCACGATTCTCAAGCTATACCCCTGATTTTGCAATGTTTATATTAAAATTAGGGAGTGCATTCTCTGTGCTCATTTAACATTTGGTTAATTTCATCAAATTGATAATAGTCAACCAGACTGTCTCATTTGTCTGCACGTGATTCCGTTTTAGAATCAACATTCAAAATGAAAACAAATACACGAAAAAGACGAAGAAAACATACAGTGATCAATCCCATAATTCCTATAAAAAGTACCAAATTGAGACCAGGGGAAACACGGACCTTTAGACACACCAGAGGTAAGTTCGGGTGCCTAGGAGTAGTAAGCATCCGTTGTTGACGGGTCACACCCGCCGGGAGTCCTCTATCTTAATCAAGTAAATGGAATCATTAGAACTTACCAATGTCGGAGTAAGTCCTCCAGCCAGTCGAAGAAATACCGACAAGATCCAGTACAAAGTGCGTCCAGTACAGTCGACAGAGCATATGCTGGGGGTGAATCTGGAATGATGTACAACTGACCAAATTTACACATAATAACGAACATTCCGACAACGTGTTTGCTGACGTTTGAAATAGTAAGGCGTGTTGGAACATAATGTCATTCAATTCATCACGAATGGAAAACATGGAGGAAACCCGAAGTTCTTCTGAGCTTGAAATAAGTATATTTAGAGCAAGGAGGAAAAACGCTCCTGACTTGACGGTGGACATGTTGCTGTATTCATTCAATTTGCATAAAATTCAAGTAGATTGTTTAATATGATTAAGAATAAACCAAAAATCGTTGAAAGTTCATTTAATGTGAGAAATGCTTTGACATATTTACACTATATAATGACACTAGTATTCATTTTTAAAAACCTCAATATTGATTTCATATCATCGTAATTTTTAGCAAGCATTGAATGTAAAAGACAATTAATTTAATGATTTATTGCAGTTAATTAATGTTTGCATTCCATTAATGTTCGATTTTTACACACTTTTATGATGCATTAAAAATACGTTCAAAGACCTTCTGAAGTGGAAATCCTAACGAAGTTAAAAAGTCTCATCGCTTTTGACAAACATAGAGAATTTATTGTATTATATAAAATTATTGACATTTTATCGAATATCTAAATATGAAACAGATGATGATGATAATAATCTGTATTTCCAAAGTCGGACATACAATAATGATGTAGCTATTTACCGACTTGTACGAATGCTGATATTAGGGGACCATTTTGTGGGAGGAAACCAGGTATGGAAGATTCTGCAAATGGTGTCTTTTTTTCGTGTTCACTGAGATTGATTGATTTCATATTGTTTAATGTCCCACTTGAGAATCTTTCACTCATGTGGAGACGTCAACATTGCCTGTGAAGGGCTACAAAATTTAGGCCTGTGCTCGGCATTTAATTAAGGTCTTTGAACAAGGAGGGATCTTTATCGTGACACACCTGCTGTGACACGGGGCCTAGGTTTTTGCGGTGTCATCCAAAAGTCCGCCCATTTAGTCGCCTATTACGACAAGCAAGGGGTACTGAGGACTTATTCTAACCCGGGTCCCCACGGGACGAGTTCACTAAGATATATCGAATCAACGTATAAATGAAAATGAGTATTGTTGACAGTGGAAATGTTTTCGATCCATCTAAATATTGAGTCGAAGGCTACAGTAAGATATTTTTCTTCTCATGTAGAAGCTTTCGATTTGTCATAATCACAAAATAGTCATAGATATTCACAAAATAGTCATAGATATCACAAAATAGTCATAGATATCACAAAATAGTTATAAATATTCACAAAATAGTTATAAATATTCACAAAATAATTATAAATATTCACAAAATATCATAGATATTCACAAAATAGTCATAGATATTCACAAAATAGCCATAGATATCACAAAATAGGCATATATACTCACAAAATAGTTATAAATATTCACAAAATAGGCATAGATACTCACAAAATAGACATAGATATTCACAAAATAGTCATAGATATTCACAAAATAGTCACAGATATCACAAAATAGTCATAGATATTCACAAAATAGTCATAGATATCACAAAATAGGCATATATACTCACAAAATAGTTATAAATATTCACAAAATAGGCATAGATACTCACAAAATAGACATAGATATTCACAAAATAGTCATAGATATTCACAAAATAGTCACAGATATCACAAAATAGTCATAGATATTCACAAAATAGTCATAGATATCACAAAATAGGCATATATACTCACAAAATAGTTATAAATATTCACAACATAGGCATAGATACTCACAAAATAGACATAGATATTCACAAAATAGTCATAGATATTCACAAAATAGTCACAGATATCACAAAATAGTCAGATATCACAAAATAGTCATAGATACTCACAAAATAGTCATAGATATTCACAAAATAGTCATAAATGTCACAAAATAGTCATAGATACTCACAAAATAGTCATAGATATCACAAAATAGTCATAGATATCACAAAATAGTCATAGATACTCACAAAATAGTCATAGATATCACGAAATAGTCGTAGATATTCACAAAATAGTCGTAGATATTCACAAATAGTCAAATATCACAAAATAGTTATAGATATTCACAAAATAGTCATAGATATTCACAAAATAGTCATAAATATCACAAAATAGTCATAGATATCACAAAATAGTCATAGTAGCTATCACAAAATAGTCATAGATACTCACAAAATAGTCATAGATATCACAAAATAGTCGTAAATATTCACAAATAGTCAAATATCACAAAATAGTTATAGATATTCACAAAATAGCCATAGATATTCACAAAATAGTCATAGATATTCACAAAATAGTCATAAATATCACAAAATAGTTATAGATATTCACAAATAGTCAAATATCACCAAATAGTCATAGATATCACCAAATAGTCATAGATACCACAAAATAGTCACATATATCACAAAATACGCATATATACTCACAAAATAGTCATAGATATTCACAAAATAGTCATAGATACTCACAACATAGTCATAGATATTCACAAAAAGTCATAGATATCACAAAATAGTCATAGATACTCACAAAATAGTCATAGATATCACAAAATAGTCGTAGATATTCACAAAATAGTATAAAAATGATAAAGACCTCTGATGGAGAAAAATATAGATTCATCAAGGCGTGATAATGAAAACAATATAATTTGTAATAATAATTACAAACAAAACAATGTTGTGGCAAACTTTGTCAACTGAAAACATCTTACTCATGTAACCTGTCTAACTCTTCATCAAATCTGGTTCTCTAAATACAGAAAGATAGATGGTAATACAGAAAGATAGATTGTATACACATTTTTTTTTTTTTGAAATGTGCCTAATACAATATTTTAATATTCCTCTTACACTTTTTATCCATTCTGACAAAGTGTGGAATTCTTCATATTTAGCCCATCGTCTGACATAATCTTCGACAGAATTTATAAGAGAGAAGTTCTGTCGCCAGCTGAGAGATCGGGACTCTTTCAATTTAGGACTTTTAAAAATAAACGACGAGGTTGTATTTTTTAAAGTGATTTCCTGTTCTCATTTTCAACTATATCGACACCACCAGTAGTGACATATCCAGCTGGACTATATAGTTGAAAGAACATGTAGATGGTCTGTATGTAGACACTGTAAGTTTGTAACTAAAAAGTTTGGATGTGATAGTAGAAGTATATTTGCAGGGACCTGAACTTGAAATATGATGAATTACATGGAATGCAAGATTTAACATTTTTTTATGACGATGAATGTTGCTTATTTTGACGGCATCTACTCTACTCCCTTGTTAGTAAATTTAAGTTTAAGGACCTGACGGCATGATTCGGACGGATTATCATCCATAACCCACGGTTGTTTAAGGAGCCTGTGATTGTCAACATCCACGATCGCAAAATTCAATCTGTATTCTGGTGTTGAAAAATTTAAGTATAGACTAGCTTTGGCTTCTTCAAACACATTTATAACGTATTTAAACTTTAACTGTAAAGTTTTGTGCGAATATGATGTAGACCGAATTGTCTGTTGACGTAAGGTTAAAGAGATATCTATGTTTTTATTGTAGTTATAGTTACACGTGTGTATATCGAACACGTGTTACACGTGTTTTGTTTATATATTTACCGGAAACCAAATTTCATTGGTTTCTATTTAAGTTTCTGTTACCTGTTATACAGGTATTTAAATTAGAGAAGCACGTCTTCTCGTGATTTTGTAAGTAAGGAATTGGCCCCATTAGAAGGATTTCTTCCTGTGCGTTTTGACATGGCACCCACCCACCCACAAAGCATTTATGAATTGTTTTATTACTGATCTTATTTTCTCATTGTAGAGAACAGATTTTTTTCTATGATGTTATTATATATACTTATAGACGTCAATAAACTGCACTCTTGAGAGCGCTTCTGTACCTACACACTGTGTTTATTTTTATAGTATTAATTATTTATGTTCTGTTGAGTGTAACGAATTAGAACATAATGTAGTTTTTTTGTTTTTGTAAGTAGGAGATCCACGACTAAGCTTACGTCTGTCTGTATTGAGGGAAAAGTCCCAACACATTTTCATTATTTTAGTTCATATTGATCTTGTATCAATCTAATTAAAATCAGATCCTAAAATACGATCACAATCGCTACAGTAGAGCATACGGCGAGGATCATAGAAGTCTAAATTTAATTAGATTGGATCTCGTATGTATAAAGGGTATAATTTATCATTAAATCAACAACTTCAATCACTTTCCGGCTTGTTGTCAACTTATCAGTAATACTATCAACACCAAAATACGCTTGATGAATTCGACCTAAGCTTTAAGTGATCAACAGTTACACTTTCTGATCTACAAAGAACTCGTCCGAGGAGAGTGACCTGGAAATAAAAGACCTTAAATAGACGTAGAAATGTAGGTTCAGAGAGTACGACATCGATCAACAAACAGTTCACTTCCTGTTAAACATTACAAACTGTATCTAAAATCTTAATGGAACTTTGGAAATGTCAAATCACTACACGTTGTAAACAGACGCAGGGCTGTGGATACAATAGAGCAGGCCCAGAGGAAATCAAGATGAATCGTACAGGAAGTAACAAAAACGCAAACTTAGAACTGCACAAGAGAACAGTTCAGTCATCTCCAAGTAACAACTAAAATTATAGACATATTTTTATTTTACTTTGCAGTGAAACGCAAAGACACAACGTCGTTGAAGAATAAAATTTCGAGTTGATGGTGTAATAGTTCGCGAGTCGGTGGTGTGATAGTTCGCGAGTCGGTGGTGTGATAGTTCGCGAGTTGATGGTATGATGGTTCGCGAAACAGACGTTTTTGTGAGGTGTGATATAACCTTATAATGCACTAGTTATGAAGAAAAAAGTAGAACAAAAATGATATACAAAAGCTAATCGGATACCTATTCAGAATAGAATAAAAAATGATATCGTATCTTCAATAGGACAATTGACGAGAACAAGATATGAGCTGCGCTGAATAAAATGAGAAACGGGAAAGCTCCAGGATACGACAAACTTTGTAATGGAACACGAGGAACTTCAAAGTCATCGGATAGGTTAAAAACTTAGAATGATAACCTTCCCAATTCAAGAACGCATCACACTATTTAAAGGAGACAGGAAAGAACTAACACTGTGATGATACCTCGATGGCCGTTTTACAGAATTTCTAAGCATACTCTACAAGACGTGAGTGAATCCATAAACTTTCCACATTCTCTATAGCAAGGTTATCGTCTAGGATGCGAAAGCATAAAGGCAGGTTTCATACTTACGAACATTGTGAATCATTATCTGGAAAGTGATAGCTTTGCTAGACAACGACAAGGCCTTCAATAAGATATGGCAAGAAGGTTTATTGTGTAAGTCTTTCCGGCGACTTCTTTTCAGTATACACCAACAATCATTCTGTACGACGGCAAAATATCCCAGGACTTTACTCTACACCAAAGCATTGAACAAGGGGGAGTTCTTTCGTCTGGTTTCTTTTTTCTTATCATTGACAAGTGACGATCCTATCAGTAATTGCACATTAGGACTCTGTAAAATGAAAACGGCATAAATCTCAACTAACACGTCAGAATAGACTAATTTAGATTGATTGATTGTTTATTGTTTAACGTCCTGCTCGAGAATCTTTCACTCATATGAAGACGTCACCATTGCCGATGAAAGGCTGTAAAAGTTAGGCCTATGCCTGACGGCGCTTATGGTCATTGAGCAGAGAGAAATATTTATTGTGTCAATTTTTAATCATAATTTATTCGTCGCAAGTTTACATGAACTTTCTCTCTTTGCTTCTACTTGGTTGTCAAATATAAAAGAAATACCTTGGGTTTTGGATACATGTGGAATTGTGAAGAATTACTGAATATGTAAATGAAAAACGATTTTCATTTGAGATGAAACAAAGGTTAAATGATACGCTCATACACGAAGCACATAATGAATTTGAAACTTCTCCAGTGTATTTTGTTTAAATACCGTATAAGTGGAATTTTTTTAGCTAAACACAAACTTAACGACTTTTCCATAAAATCGGGTACATATATTTAACAAGAGCTAATTTTAACAACTTTATAATTGAAAGAAAGATAACTGTTACCTCCGATACGGAATGAATTGAAAGCCATATTCAATTTTAGTGAAATTTAGAAATCCAGTAGAATAAAAGAATAATATAAAAAAAAAATAATAATAAAAAGATGAAATTAAAAAAAATCAAATTCAGTACTTCAACAGTCAGTACACATAGAATGGAAAAAGTCCCTATAAAACAGATAACAATTGAATCGATACGTGGAAAGTCACCAAGAACTTGCTCCACCTCCGTTATGGCGTCTGAGTCTTACATACCCAAAATATACATGGAAAATATCAGAAATCGTCAGACTCTAGTTTGCCTTTGAAAAACATGATGTGTAAGCTCTCTTAGGGTAACTCTCTCGACATTATCTACGCGTCATTTCATTCTGGATTGTTCATAAACTATTCCAAACTCGTGATTCTCTAACGCAAAATAGTGTCAATTCGGTTAACGTGTCTTCAACTTGATTATGTAATTGTTGATACAATTCTTGGAACCAAGGAACATCACGTCATTCTGGAGGACGAATGGGGCTCTATCATGTCAGCTGTAGCCCAGGGAATATTGCATATGAAGATGATCAATACGTCTTTCGTTGATTTACGGTGATTTAAAACATAACGGGGACAGATAAATATTTGCTGTCGTTATCTGAGTCGTTTTTATATTCATGAATGCGGTTTTGACATGTAATATAGAATTACTTCGAGCAAATGTGAGCACAACGATTGTCTGCTAGCTTTATCCATCCATATAACTTAATCCATGATGCCCTAATTTGGAAATAAAAGTAATTCTATTCTGTAACAGCCTTTGGAGGATATAAAGAATTTCTGTTTTGTCTGTGGTTCTTGAGAAGAAGATTTTTAAATGATGTCATAATTTTTTTTTACTAATTCTTAATTATCTCGGCTTCAAAAAGGGCGTGGTACTTCATTTGAACAAATTTAGATCCTCTTTATATCCACGCATGCTTTGTGGCAAGTTTGGCTGAAATTAGCCCTGTGGTTCTTGAGAAGTTGAAAATATTAAAAATATTAAAAAGTTTACGGACGGACAGACAGACGGACGCCGGACAGAAAGTGATTAGAAAAGCTCACTTGAGCTTTCAACTCATGTGAGCTAAAATGGAAAGTTGATAATTTTCACTTTCCGGCATAAGAAATATTCAGAAAGTGCAAGCTTTTTAACAATCCTCGCGCTCAGAGTTCATGTAGGTGAATTAGCACAAATGTAGACCCATATGCTTATCGCTCAGGGCCGTTCGTAGCTATAGCAGTGTAAGGTTCTTTCACGTGCCAGTGAAGGCCTGTCGTGGCATGGGACCTCCGTTATAGGGTCACATCCGAAAAACCAAAGACAGACATTGGTTTACAAATATATTAAGCGCTGTGAATATCTCCACAGTGCGAGAATAACAACCGAAAGTTTGCCGGGATATTCATACGCGATATACATAATCACTTTTGTTTTTTGTTTTTTTTATATATATAATTAAAAATACATTTTTTTTTATGTTTCATGTTTGAATAACCAAAAATAAAATTGTATTAAAGTTGTTTTATTGTTAAAATGTATTGATATCTATTTTGCAATTTTCTTAAGGTGCTGTATTTTCTGCGCAATAGTTTTTGAACTTCACATAAGAGACAGCTAAAAGAGGTAAACGAAAATCCTAAGATAATGTACTAAAAAGAAAATCCAATGTTTTATTGTTGAATATAAAATTTACTGCACTCGTGCGTCAGGATTTAAAAAAAAGTATATATACATGTATATATATATATATATATATATATATATATGTAAAACTTATACGGTACCAATTTTGATGCACCAGATGCGCATTTCGACAAATAATGTCTCTTTAGTGATGCCCAACCGAAATGTTTGAAATCCAAAATAACTATGAAGTTTTGGAGCTAAATATAGCCAAAAACAGCGTGCGAAAAAAGTGGAGCCAAATTCGTCCAAGGATAAGAGCTATGCACGAGGGAGATAATCCTTAATTTTGAAATGAATTTCTAAATTTTATAACAGCAATTAAATATACATCCGTATTTTCAAGCTAGTAACGAAGTACTAAGCTACTGGGCTGTAGAGACCCTCGGGGACTAACAGTCCACCAGCAGAGGCCTCGACCCAGGGGTCATAATGTAAAACTTATACGGTACCAATTTTGATGCACCAGATGTGCATTTCGACAAATAATGTCTCTTCAGTGATGCTCAACCAAAATGTTTGAAATCCAAAATAACTATGAAGTTTTGGAGCTAAATATAGCCAAAAACAGCGTGCCAAAAAAAAGTGGAGCCAAATTCGTCCATATATATATATATATATATATATATATATATATAAATGGGGTATATTTTACACCAAAAGAAACATCTTGTTTTAGCCATTTATTTGTGCTATAAATAAATAGTATATGAAATAAGGTGTGATACATATATATCATATTACATGTAATGATACATTACATGAACTTCAAGTATTGCCACAATAACATATGTTTATTCACAGTGATACAGTAGTAGCCTCTAAATAAGAGAATATATATACATACATAAAGAAGGTGAAGATAACGAACAATCTCATACTACTTTATCCTATAAAGAATATATATCAACTAAACATGAGAAACTCTCTCTCTCTCTCTCTCTCTCTCTCTCTCTCTCTCTCTGATGAAGATGAGACATTCTTGTCCATATAACAATGCTTTCACACTTTCATTTAAACGCGGGTTTTATTCATAGGGAAAACACTGATTCAATCACGTAAATGAATGTAAGTAGTTCTAGACACTATTATTATAAACATATTTCATTTTATTTGTGGGTTTTTTCTCGTGAACACTAAATCATTTCTATGTAAGGGATGGTTCACGAACTGGTGTTCAGCATGGTAGTTATTATCCAGAAGATACTTCAACACAGACGAATCGCTGACCGAGCCTTCCACGAATTCCACCGTCAAGACATTTATGAAATATTCGGACAGAGGAATCGCCTTCAGAATATCCATTTCTTGGTCTTTGGCATCTATGCTGAGCATATCAACTGTCTCGCGATCCATTGCTTCCAATATGGACTCCATCCACAGGCACGGAACTGACACGTGACCTTCGATTGCGTCATCAAATTCTTGGCTTGGTCCACTAGAATTACTCTGAAAACAAAATATATCATCCGATGTTATATGGATGCATAGGAATTATGCTTTGTAATTTGGAGAGGAATTCAATGATGTTTTAGTCAAATTATTTGTAAATACTATGTATGGATTTCTTATGATATGCGAGTCATGAATATTCACGAGAAGCCTCGCTATCGAAAACAAATATCGAGCTTTCCTTTACTCATCACATATTCCTATCATAGTTTATTCTTTCAGAGTATAGCATTCGTGATTTCACGGGCTCGTAAATTTCCTTTGATGTCTTTGCTGAATCTAGTACTCGCAAAATACAAGGATTGTACATTTCACTCAGTATGCGACATTTCTATTTCATTAGTGTCAAAATTTGAGAGGACAAAAATCAAAACTTTTCATAAAATTATGCTGCAATGACACGTATCCTAGAGATTGTTTTGACTTTGTAAACTTAATACATACCTGTACAACGTGGAATTGTTAATGAACACTTACCCTAACACACATCCTCATTGTTTGATAAACACTTACCCTAACACACGCCCTTAATGTATGATGAACACTTACCCTAAAACACACCCTCAATGTTTGATAAACACTTACCCTAACACACACCCTCAATGTTTGATAAACACTTACCCTAACACACGCCCTTAATGTATGATGAACACTTACCCTAACACACACCCTCATTGTTTGATAAACACTTACCCTAACACACACCCTCAATGTTTGATAAACACTTACCTTAACACACGCCCTTAATGTATGATGAACACTTACCCTAACACACATCCTCATTGTTTGATAAACACTTACCCTAACACACGCCCTTAATGTATGATGAACACTTACCCTATCACATATCCTCAATGTTTGATGGACACTTACCCTAACACACACCCTCAGTGTTTGATGAACACTTACCCTAACACACACCCTCAATGTTTGATGGACACTTACCCTAACACACGCCCTCAATGTTTGATGGACACTTACCCTAACACACATCCTCATTGTTTGATGGACACTTACCCTAACACACATCCTCAATGTTTGATAAACACTTACCCTAACACACACCCTCAATGTTTGATGGACACTTACCCTAACACACGCCCTCAATGTCTGGGCTTTCCTGTGTTTATGACGCAGCTTCCTGTAACGTCCAGGATGAGGCTCAATCAAAAGACCTTCCCAATCTCTGGACTTCTCAAAGAAAAGAGACACAGAGCCAGTCTCTCCTTCTGAGGCACCAATTTCTATAAAGAACCCCTTCTTCTGAAAAACGAAAGCAAACGAAAAGCCATAACTATATAGACATAGATCCAATCTCTCTCTCTCTCTCTCTCTCTCAATCTCTCTCTCTCTCTCTCTCTCTCTCTCTCTCTCTCTCTCTCTCTCTCTCTCTCTTCTCTCTCTCTCTCTCTGAGGCACCAATTTCTATAAAGAACCCCCTCTTCTGCACAACGAAATCAAACAAAAGTCCATAACTATATAGACACAGATCAAATCTTTACTTCTGAGGCACCATTCTTCTGCAAAAATCATATGAAAGTCCACGACTATATAAAGACATACATGTAGAGATTGAAAAAGTGTTTAAGTCACATGTTACCAAAGTACATAGTGCTGAAACATATCAAAAGCCTTGTCCATATCGTATTGCTCCAGTCACTGGTGAGTACAACAGTAAAATTGTCTGTTGGTGTCTAAGATGTTTAAAAAAAATCAGCACAGCCGCTTAAGTATGGGTCCTTGTCCGTGATGTCAGTTACTTGATTTCATATAACTACTACCGGGATAAGTGGTCATTCTGAACTCATTTTAACGATACCTGCTATAAACGTTTTTGTTCAACAATGATGGAAACAAGAACCAAATTTGTTTTTATAAGAAAATCAATACAATTTATAGTATGGAATGTAATTTATTCTCATGATGTCTCAATTAAGTCCTAAACAGAGAAAAAATTCATAAGAGTTATATGGGAAGGAATGATATATTTCAACCTTTAATCAAACATTATAGAAAACAAGTCCCTTCTTATTCTTTATTAGAAATTTGATAATTGTACTTATTACACCCAAACAAAACCAGAAAATATTTATCAACCCACTTACCCATCTTTATTTGTATCACGCATCTTTAAACCTCGGAAGATTAATTTCACATTCCCCAAAGTCCTTTTTGTGATGTTCTATTTTTATGCATTCGAGTATAGAAATGAAGAAAAAAGCGAAATCAGCAGTGTTTTCTAAATCAGACAAGCAGAAAGAATTAGGAAGCAGAAAGAATTGGGTTTTGAGAGACCTACGGGCAAGCATTATCTGTGATACATGTAAACCTATTCCCAAACTGTAAATCCAGACACTTACCTTGCCTTGAAGAATATTATCTATTTGAGTGCTTTGTCCTCTTGAGAAATCGGTGAAATCCGGATTTGTGAGGTTATAATCACCCTGCTCTGGTTTTTGTATCATCCATTTGATCTTTGAGAGCAGACGTTTGTCCTTTTGAGGGAGTTTCCAAACATCTACCGTCGTTTCGTAACTGACGTCACCAAACAAACGTCTGCCATTGGCGTCATGCACCAAAACGCCAGATGCTAAATATCCTTTCTCATTTTGGGAAGATTTAATTTGAATGAGGACAACCAACAGTAGCCCTGTCAGTACGACACCTCGAAGAAATCGTTGTCCTCTCCACCACCTTCTCATCGTGATAAAGCCATTCAGTAACAGCGCCCCATCAATAGCGTCCTGAAGACTACAAATACGTTATGTATTAATCACAGGGTGTAAAGAGATTTCTACAGTCATAACAAAAATGTGTCACAACACAATTACCATGTGTGTGTCTAATTCTCCGTTTCTCCTGTTACGCAATTTTAAATATCCTGAAGAATGACAAACTCGCCCGCATAACTTTACAAAGACAGTACAAAAGTACTCGGATTACGGGAATCCTGCAGGGATAAGTCTGCTCCTTGAGCTTCACGGTCAGGTTGCTCTTAATAAAACAGCACAAACATGTCCAGTGTATTCTTCTTAAGAGCTGTCCAGTGTATTGAATGAGTGGGAACGATTGAGCATGTCTATTTTTGAATGGATAACATTAAAGATTTTTATCTTCTTGAGTCAGTCAATACGCTATTATGACCGTGCTTTATCATTTATCATGCTGTTTAAATCATGCCCGCCAAGGGTTAGCGAGACAAGTTCAGCTAGAACAATGGACAAAACATGCAGGGTTTTCAGGATTTACATGGTTTTTCGAAAGAAAAAAATGACCCAAATGGAATTTCTACCATACTAATGACTACATACCCGTATCATAGACAAATCTTTGTTCTAAAAATGAAGGACGGAGTTTATCTCATCAAGATGAAATTACCATATCGTCTGGCATCCGGACCTTGTTGGATGGTGACTGACTGCAATCTAGACGTATTGTCAGTCCGGATTTAATGCTACAGTTGCATGGGTTTATCGTTTGAAGTTTGCAGCGTGAAATCAGTATGAAAATGTTAATTTCAATCACGCTACGGTCGACTGATCAGACACTTTTTATTCGAACAAAGATCCGGACGAACAGTATCAGTGACGGATCCAGGATTTTTTTAAAAAGGGGTGGGGCAATAGGATGAAGGGTCTGGGGACTCTTAGGGTTTGAGGCCTTTTAAGTCACTATTATGGATTATTCTAGCTATACTTTATACATAATAAAACTGATAAATAAAACACAAAAATTTATTTGTTTATTTTTATGCACTTGTTGGTGTGGATAATATCAAATCTTACACTTTTGTCTTTTTTCGACTAATTTTTGGTCACAAATAGTGCTGGGGACGCCCCTCTTACTCCACCATTGCGTATGGACATCTCCTAAGGTCAATTAGTAACACACCGTGGGGAGTCGTAAAATAATTCATCTTTCTATACATAGTGTTCCGTTCCATTTTTCAGAAATAATACAATTCGTGAAATACTGAGACTAACGCTGATAGCTTCAGGTAATATTCACAATAAACACCGGTCTCACAGCAGAATAAAAAATCTTGTTATTCTTTAATTTTGATTTAACGCTTTGTTAAAACATTATACAAATATTATCATTCCTTTAATGCTCGTATAGAACATGCTTGACTGTGATGTTGTTAAAGATACACAAGATTTACGATTTACAGCATACAATTAACATAACAAATACCACATATTATCTCGCTCTCTCTCATTCTCTCTCTCTCAAAGATTTTATCTGTCAATAGAAAGAAAAGAACATTGAAAAGATACTCAAACAGGTAAAAACTTATTTGTAAAGACCTCTTTGCATTCACATAAGGAAGTTGTGAATATGTACTTGAATATCAAATGAAGTAGACACACGGTTCATTTCGTTTGCTTGTTGTTTTCATTGACGACCAAATACATACATAGACCGCAATATTTCTAAAAAATAAAATAATAACTGACATTAAGAAATTTATGCTGAAACAGGAAAATATTTTCCTTACAACTAAAAATTCCTTTTGCTAAAATACCTTTTTAAAAAAACCAACAACCAAAAACAAAAGACCACCTCCCCCTCCGCAAAATCAAAAAAAAAAAAAAAAAAAAAAAAAAAAAAATGACGGATGTGACTGAGGATTTTGGAATTACATGTATTCTTTATAGAATTTTTTATGTAACTGAAATCTTTAGGAACATACTTGACTGTTGCAGAGCTACCCGGAGGATATTTAGAGAAGATAACACGATTACAGCCCGTGATGTATGGTTTAAATCTATGATCGTGCATGACTGTACAAACCCAAAATTAGATTAAAGCTATTGAAAGTCGAATGTGTAATAGATTCCTTTTTATTTTCAGCTCACCAGAGCCATAGCTTGTGAAGCGAGCTCTCCCTCCCATCCGTCTATCTGCCTTGACACACGTCTTCATTTAGAAGTTCTAATGGAATTGTAAGCTAACATGCATTTTTTGAAGTCCAGAGTGGCTAACCATTTTTTAAGATATGAAGAAAAAAAAAGAGTGCTTGTCATACCACTAAACTTGTCAAGGGCGCTAGGTCCTGAATTGTACCGGGGGGAGGGGGGTATTATTCAATTGGTTGCTATTGCGGTAGGTTTTTTTTTATTGCAATAAAACATTAGAAAATTATGTATTTTTCCCCCCATCTTTTAGTCCCATAATTTTCTGGTTTTTACATAATTTTCATAATTAATATTATGATAGTTTAGGAATGTTGGCAAATAAGCCTGGTGCCTCTATGATGAATATGGTATGATGAATATGGTATGATGAAAATGGTATGATGAATATGGTATGATGAACATGGTATGATGAATATGGTATGAGTGGTTTCATTTTTGAAAATGCTATACAGGTGGTTTATCTCTGAAAATTTAATGGGTGGCTTCTTTATAAAATGCTATGGGTGATTTCTTTTTTAATGAATATCCCTACCAATCAAAGTAACGATATTCTGGAATAGAATCTAAAGCACTTTTTATTTTACTATCCAAGAGCATATTACTGTTGGCCTAAAACAGTGCATGAATTATAATGCGATTTTCCTTTCAGAGAATAATTGCAGTCCTAGCACTCTCCAATATTTTACCATTCAACGAGGGTTTTAATGACTTTATATCAAGTAATTCTTTTTAAGTGAAAACCGGGATCTCTTAATCAGCAGAGAATGAAAGATTGGAACTCTTCAGTGTGTAGACTGAGATAAAGGGCCGAATAAACCCTGTTGTGACACAGGTGATCGATGTAGCCTTAGGGGCCATCTTATTTCAGATTCGGGTAATATATTAGCATATCTTAAAGTAATATTAAACTTATTATGTAAATATGATATTCAGAGTAACTCAGCCGAAGACCGGTATCTTTTTCATTTGCTGATTCAATTGAAAAACTCGTGTGAAAAAATCACTTCCTATTTTCGTAAGTATGAGGTGTTTTCAGGTGTCTCAAGAAGAAAGTTTCAATGAATAAATTTGTCTCTGGCCACATATTTCACGACTGACTTCATATTCTGAATTCTGTTGTAGATATATAGAGAGTTAATATAAAAGATTCAATTGGGGTATTTTAAAATGTCACATTTTGCAGATTATTATGTGAAGTTTGAGAGCTTTAATGACATAATAATTTTGTGAACAGTTTGTAATTCTACTAAGAAGACAGTATCATGCCAGTCTATTGTGATTATTCGACGTCCGCATTGAAAAAAACCCATGAAAACATTCGTTTCTCTATCATTCTTTACATCGGAGATTAAAATATCGAGATAAACATCACAGAAAGTGCATCAAGATGTAATAAAACGCACACATGCACGCACCCCCCACCCCCCACCCCACCCCACCCCACCCCCCCACACACACACACATGAAGTTTACCTTTACATACTAATGAAGGGTCCCGTCTAAGTTGCAACATGTTTCTAAGGAATGCTGTAAAACAAAGTGCATATATTCTGCTCTCTCTCTCTCTCTCTCTCTCTCTCTCTCTCTCTCTCTCTCTCTCTCTCTCTTAATGCACAAAATTTCATCTTACCTTAATTCTTCCTGTATTGAAGCTTGATACAGCTGGTTAAAATGAATTAATAAAAGTAACAAGGAAATAAACAAGCGGACACATGCAGCACCCGGTTCTTCGCCTATGTTCAGTAAACATCGAACCTATTTAAAAATACAAATGCCGTGTTACCGTGTTTCAGAAGGGCCTTTCATAAGCACGGACCCGTTCCACGGGATGATAGTTAAGCAAACAAAACTCTCTTAATCCCCATGTGATAGATAGACAAACCAGATCTGATCTCCCGATAAATAAGTTTAATCCGAATCAACAGATTAAATCAAACAGGTTTTTAAAAATTGTTTGCTCTCTATGCTGAGGTTTCAAAAGATTTTCTATCAAATAGTTTAGAGATTTTAAATTGGTAATATTTTGACAGAAAAAAAAATTGAGATCGAACATCATTGTGAGCAACAAGGGAAATAGCATACATATGATGTGTCAGGCATATTCTATAATTAGAAATAATGCGCGTGTTTACATATCAACTTAGCACTGATGTCTACATATGAAACTTGAAATATCACCACTGATAGTGTATTAACTGGAAGTATTACTCTTCACTGTGTATTGTCTTTACTTGTATCAATAAATATAACTATATGTTACATGTTTAGGCCCACTAATATATAAATACTCATGTTTGATATGTATTGTGTAGCCTTAAAAGACATATAGACATGTTTTGTCAGAAGTTGAAATTGGTTATTATTTTTTTCTCTCCTCAGGTCACGATAAAACACTATCTACATTAAGGAGGTGTAACACATCGATCGAAATTCTCATGACTGAAAATCATTTAAAAAATGTTTAGTAAAGTCGCGTGTGATAGAAATTGAAAAAATTGCCTAATGTAACAAAAAATATAATTTTAGTGTAAAATCGTTAGGAGGGGAAAAAAAGTGATATTAACGCTTGATTTATAAATCGCCAACCGAACACCCTAACATAATGAACAACCCCTAACATAATGAACTAACACTGTAACATAATGAACTAACACTGTAACATAATGAACTAACACTGTAACATAATGAACTAACACTGTAACATAATGAATTAACACTGTAACATAATGAACTAACACTGTAACATAATGAACTAACACTGTAACATAATGAACTAACACTGTAACATAATGAACTAACACTGTAACATAATGAATTAACACTGTAACATAATGAACTAACACTGTAACATAATGAATTAACACTGTAATATAATGAACTAACACTGTGACATAATGAATTAACACTGTAATATAATGAACTAACACTGTGACATAATGAACTAACACTGTAACATAATGAACTAACACTGTGACATAATGAACTAACACTGTAACATAATGAACTAACACTGTAAAATAATGAACTAACACTGTAACATAATGAACTAACACTGTAACATAATGAATTAACACTGTAACATAATGAATTAACACTGTAACATAATGAACTAACACTGTAACATAATGAACTAACACCGTAACATAATGAACTAACACTGTGACATAATGAATTAACACCGTAACATAATGAACTAACACTGTAACATAATGAACTAACACTGTGACATAATGAACTAACACTGTGACATAATGAACTAACACTGTAACATAATGAACTAACACTGTAACATAATGAACTAACACTGTAACATAATGAACTAACACTGTGACATAATGAACTAACATTGTAACATAATGAATTAACACTGTAACATAATGAACTAACACTGTGACATAATGAACTAACACTGTGACATAATGAACTAACACTGTAACATAATGAACTAACACTGTGACATAATGAACTAACACTGTAACATAATGAACTAACACTGTAACATAATGAACTAACACTGTAACATAATGAATTAACATTGTAACATAATGAACTAACGCTGTAACATAATGAACTAACACTGTAACATAATGAACTAACATTGTAACATAATGAATTAACACTGTAATATAATGAACTAACACTGTGACATAATGAACTAACACTGTGACATAATGAACTAACACCCTAACATAATGAATTAACACTGTAACATAATGAACTAACACTGTAACATAATGAACTAACACTGTAACATAATGAACTAACACTGTGACATAATGAACTAACACTGTAATATAATGAACTAACACTGTATCATAATGAACTAACACTGTGACATAATGAACTAACATTGTAACATAATGAACTAACACTGTAACATAATGAACTAACACTGTAACATAATGAATTAACACTGTAACATAATGAACTAACACTGTATCATAATGAACTAACACTGTAACATAATGAACTAACACTGTAACATAATGAACTAACACTGTAACATAATGAACTAACACTGTAACGTTCTAACACAACGAACTAACAGCCAAACAATAAACATCCTAACAATTCAATACAATGAATTAACAATTTAACCCGACGAACTAAAAACTTTAATAATTCAAGTAAATTAACTAACATCCTAACATTATAACTCAAAAAACTAAGAGCCTAATGTTCTAACCGGAACTAAGAGCCTAATGTTCTAACCGGAACTAAGAGCCTAATGTTCTAACCGGAACTAAGAGCCTAATGTTCTAACCGGAACTAAGAGCCTAATGTTCTAACCGGAACTAAGAGCCAAATGCTCTAACCGGACTAGATTTTTTAAAAGATACTTTGGTCTTTGCCATGTCAGTCTCAGAATTCTTCCTATGGGGCTTACATTTCAGCTGATCACAGAGATAGACGACAGTGAATTGCTGCAGAGTTCGTATAAGTAGAATGGTATTTAGTTATACAGGTAATTAAAGTGCGGATTTTTAATGATGATAAGGGCGTATAAACACGAATCCTTCTCAAATGTCAAGTTTAAAAGTACATGACGTCTGAACCGTTTGGTTTCTCATTGAATTAATTGTGTAGACTATTTTGTCTCCTCCTTATGACCCAGTTTCAAATGTTCTTAGTTTATTTTTCTAAAGAGGCCATCAAGAGTTGAGGAGGAAGTTTTAAAACCCAGACTTGTCTCCTGCACAATGAAAGAACAAGTTTGATTCTCTGCAGGTTTCGGCAAATCCTGTTGAAACGGTGAACTTTCTTATCTCTGTGTGTTAAGATGAATTTTATTGAAGCGGTCATCTTTACGTGTTACGATTAATTTTATTGAAGCGGCCATCTTTACGTGTTACGATTAATTTTATTGAAGCGGCCATCTTTACGTGTTACGATGAAGTTTATTGTCATTTCTGCGTGTTACGATGAATTTTACTGAAGTGTCCATACACCTTCTTCTATGAGTGTCAGGACACAAACAAGAAAAAAAGAACATTCATCGGATGTCCCCTAGTCAACATAAACTGCTGATTGTTATCAAAACACTGCACTGTGATATTCAGAGACGTAGCATCGTTGTTCAAAGTGGGGAGGGGTGGTGGTAGAAGCTAGTTGACTTCAATAAACTTCAAAATCCTAGATTCGGGAGGGGGAAAGGCATTCGTCCTTCACTTTATTCTAATGTGTGTGTGTGTGTGGGGGGGGGGGGGGGGGGGGTGTCATCCAATTCATCTAACTTCACATGTTAAAGTAACGAATAATGAAGGTTCTCCAAAAAAAAAAAAAATGGGGAGCCGCCCCCTCCGTCCCCGCCCCCTGGTACTACGAGGTGATTGTGTAGTACAGAATTATATGACATGCTCATTTTTCCTATTTTTGGTCGTGACATTCATTTTTTTTTCAGCTATGCAAGAACTCGAGCTTTACAATGACAATGTTAGATGTTTTCATCAACACCTGTTGACTATAAATTACATGCAAGGCCTTCATTAAGGATCGTTAGCTATAAGCTACTATACAAATATTGAATACAAGTGAGGATAACATTGTCAACCCAAGAAAACCATTGTCGACAGAGCCGAACCCGAGGTTGATGTTCAATGATTTTGCGAGGGTTGACAATTTCTACTGTTACCCTTGCTTGCATGCAATAGTTATCATATTATACTGAATGTTATATGTTATGGCTTTTATTTATTCTTTAGGGTGTAAAAGTAGTCCCGAAAAATTTACGAAGAAAACGCTTTTCCGGTTTTTGTTTTCACCTTGTTTATGCATAAAACATTTATAACCTTTATGTATTGTGCCCTGTTGATAATCATAAGACATCCTTATTTCTAGTTATTTTGTCTGATTAAACAAATTAATCTGATAATCGTTTTTTAAACCCATTTTTCCCTCGGGATATCGCAGCTAATTGGGATATTAATAAAAGAACCGGACTGAGATGAAAACATTAAATCCACATTCAGGTGAGGGCTGGTAATAAGGCGGTATTTATCATTAATATTTATAATATAATATATCACTTTGTTACAAACTCAAAATAATCTAACAGCAATGTTAATGTACATGTATTACATAGAAAAAAATGTAATGTAATTTATACATTAGATCGTGGAAGGATCAATAAAATTGATATTGCATGGGGGTTGTTAGCTGTAAGTTAATAAGACGTGTAAAGAATGTCTAATTCAATTACGTTGTCCAGTTCTTGATACATATAACTGGAAAATCAACAAACATATTGTTCACACGTCTTAATTTTCAATATTGGTGGGGACAAACTTCGGCACCCAATGACGTTAAAAAATT
Organism: Ostrea edulis; assembly: GCF_947568905.1. Taxonomy (NCBI): domain Eukaryota; kingdom Metazoa; phylum Mollusca; class Bivalvia; order Ostreida; family Ostreidae; genus Ostrea; species Ostrea edulis. The sequence goes on along the minus strand of NC_079172.1, from coordinate 30,263,865 downwards.
TGACCATTCAATTTCAATGCTCACCATTTTCATATGCGTGTATCTGCATTATAATTGATTTTGGTTAATTTAGAGAAGGGGTGGTGGCCAACCTTTGTCAGCCAAAGTAAAACAGCTAGGGTTATCAACTTACTTCTCATCGTTAAATCATGTGCGCGCTTCTGCATTTGAATAATTATTTTAGACGATCATTAATCTTGATAGCAACTCTCAATTAATGTCAATAATTAGTAAAAACCATGTATATTGATTAATAGTAATGCTAGAATTTAGTATTTACCTTACACACTTTTAATGATATTGAAGAGAAAGTTTCAAATATTTATATTCATATTCGCTTTAAAATGATACATGTAGATATATTCCATAGAGAGGACAGCTGGATATTCAACAAGACATGTAAATACTTAGTATTTTTATTATTTATTTACTTATTATTACGTATAATATTTTGAATATAATCATAATCAAATTTCCTTACTAAACGTACTCTTCAAAACATTTGCCTAACTATTCATAAAACGGGTTCAAACTGTCACCTTGTTCCGGTTTTATTTTTACACTCTTTCGTATAGGATCAACCATCGAAACGATGTCCCACAGAAAGAAGGACGAGCATTCACATAACAAGTGGAATATTGAATAAATCTTTTTGTTATGATATCAAACAATATCCAAGCAAAATCGACAGCCAAATAAAACACATTAAAATCTTTATTTTAATTATTAACAAGTCGAAAACAAAAACCGGAAATGCGTTTTCTTCGTAAAATCTTCGGGACTACTTTTACACCCTAAAGAATAAATAAAAGCCATTTATTAAATAATTAGGCAATTCTTATACACCAAATTCACAATGATGACACTTTGGAATTGTCTTAAAACACATTTAGTAAGATATTTAAAGAAACACTAACATAAAACGTTAAATCGGCGAATATCAATATCGGACATCGCGGGACATATTTCCCGGGACATATGTCCAGGACTACATTTACACCCACCCACGAAAGTTCTAGTTTTAAGATTTGTTGAGCTCTTACAGACCAACTTCTTGAAATCAAAAACGGGCATATTTTCCATAAAAAACTTGCATTTTAAACAGTTTTTAGACAATAATTTTAGGCATTGTGTTCACTGATGTGTGACCTTACCGTCGCGGTTCTGGTTCAAATTAACTTTCCTCTGTTCCCATTTGTATTATCAAGTTTTTCTATAAATTTTCGTACTCGGCTAGGCATGTCGTACGACTTGATTCCTTCTGTCTCAGATTGTATTGATAAGTCGTCCTGTTAATTTTCTTACAAAAGATATATAAATATATTTAGTTGCCGTATGATTTGACTCTCTTCCGTCTCCAAGGTCGCTCTATCAAATTTCGTGCATGCCAAGATATTCAATAGTTGGATGATGTGTTTTGTCAGATCAACTGACCTACATCTGACAGGTCATACTAAAAATGCTCGCGTAAGAAGAGGAACGAAAGCTGGACGCAGGCTCATTAGACATATCCATACAGTGTGTATTGAGCGGTCTAAATGTGTGGGACACCAACAATCTAGAGTTAACATGGATAACCTAGTTTGTATCTTATGTGATACACCCATCACCCATATATCAGCCGTAACAGTCTCTGGTGAACCTAACGAGATTGTCCCTATTACAACTGTTGGCAACCAGTTGTCAAAACAGAGGAAAATACAGGTGAAAGTGTCTCTGGAGAGAAATGTAAACATCAAACAATTGAGTGGTGTAAATGAACATAACTTAGTGCATATACCTACCAAGAACAAGCATGTGCACATTACAGACAAATCCATCAGTCTGCATCTGGTTAATGCAAGATCTGTAGCAGGAAAAGCTGTATCCCTCTGTGAATATATCACTGATAAGTGTGTCGACATCTTGGTTATAACTGAAACCTGGTTGCGTGAAGATGATTCACATATAAATGACTCTGCCCCTCCGGGTACAAATACATTGGTGTGCCCAGACCTACATCCAAAGAGGCTAGAGGGGGAGGGGTTGGCTTCGTTATCAGAGCCAGCATGGATATCACATGTACCCCTCAACCTGAATTCAAGACATTTGAAACTTGCACGGTCAGACTCAATGGCAACCATCCTGTCACTCTAGTGTTTGTGTATCATTCTCCCCCTCACGACAGAATGGTCTCACAGTGACCCAATTTCTCCAGGAGTGGAGACAGTTCCTGTCACACGAGTGCACCATTACTCCATCACAACTGTGCATCCTCGGAGACATGAACACCCATTATGACGAACCGGACATGTCCAACACCAAACAGATGCAGAACATAGTGGCTGGATTAGACCTCAAACAACACGTAGATGTCCCCACACATGCAGCTGGACATACTCTGGACTTAGTGTTCACAAGAATGACCCTATGTACTCACTAGTAAAGTCAATCTCTGTGATTGATATAGGGATATCAGACCATTATGCTGTTACATGCCAACTCCATGCTTGTCCATTACACCTGGCAAACAAAACTCGACTAGCTAGGCCGTTGAAGCGCATTCCTGTTGAAATATTGGCACAGCAGCTAAGAGAATAGCTGTCTTCCATCAAAGAGGAGAGCAATATCAACGATCTGCTGTCAGATTTCGATTCCAAAGCAAAATAGGTTCTGGACAGCATGGCACCCCTTCGAACCATCACCATCAAAGGCGACTTCCTCAAACCGTGGTACAATGACTCAATCCATGAAGCCAGACAACGGAGAAGACAGTTGGAGCGTAAAGCCATGAGCTCAGGCCTGGAGGTGCATAGACAGATGCTTGCGGAGCAGACCCGAGCTGTGGTGCATATGATCAACTCCTCCAAGTCCAGCTATTATCAGGAAAATCTCATCACAGCGGACAGTTAAGAGACTTTTAGAGTTATTAGCAGTCTGGTGAATTATAATGCAGGAACTCCCTTATCATCGGCTACCAGTGACCAGACCGTTGCCGACGATTTTGTGCAGTTTTTCTACAGCAAAGTTGAAAAGATCAGACAGGGTCTCGATGCCTCAGATCTCCATGACAATACAACTTCTCCAGACCTGGACAGACCAGTGCCTCATCTTGGTTCCTTCAAGATCCAGACGCAGGAAGAAGTGGACAAGGTCATCAGGAGCTGTGCTAATAAGACCTGTTCACTGGATGTCATCCCCACTGCGCTCTTGAAAAACAGTATTGTTCTCTCTGTGGTGCTACCGACCATTTCTGAGCTGGTGAATACATCTCTTTCAACCGGGGTCTTTCCAAATGAGCTGAAACGTGCACTTATTACACCACGTCTGAAAAAGTCTGGACTTGATATGAGAACTTTTAGTAACTATAGACCAGTATCAAATACCCCATTCATCAGCAAGGTCATCGAGCGTGTTGTTGCACAGCAGCTTAATAGCCATCTCACCAGGAATGGTCTACATGATGATAAGCAGTCAGCTTAGACCGGTACCAGGACTGAGACAGCCATCCTACGAATAAAAGCAGACGTAGAAGCAGTACTGGATGAAGGTGACGCTATGCTCTTGGTCCTTCTTGACCCAAGTGCGGCATTTGATACCATCGATCATACCCTCTTGCTGGAAAGACTACGTGTGGAAGCTGGATTGACGGACAAAGCACTCCGTTGGGTACAGTCTTACTTGAATGGCCGCATCCAAGCGGTGAAGATCAACACCAGTGTGTCCTCAGATGTACCACTATCCACCGGAGTGCCCCAAGGGTCTGTTCTCGACCCCCTTCTCTTCCCGGTGTACCTTCTCCCACTCAGGAGAGTTATTAACCAATATGCCATAAACCGTCATGGGTTCGCAGATGACACTCAACTTTACAGCCGTTTGAGTGTTAAAACACTGCCAAGCGGACCTATCAAGTCAACATTATGGAAGAATGCATAGCAAGTGTCCGAACCTGGATGACTGTGAACAAACTTAAACTAAATTATGGAAAAACTGAGATTATGGTGGTTGCTAGTGCCCACAACCAGTGCCTTGTGAAGGATATCCGTCTGAAGATTGGTGAGGCAATATCGACACCTAAGTCTACTGTTAAAAACCTCGGTGCTGCCCTGGACGCCACCTTATCAATGGAAATACAAATCAACTCCATGGTAAGGAAGATGTACTTCAACATCAGGAGAATATCCAAGGTGAAACACCATCTCACCCAGGAAGCGTGTGCGAAGGTCATCAAAGCAACAGTCATATCCTACCTTGACTATCACAATGCCCTCCTGCTTGGCATGACCGATCGCCCCATGCACCGACTACAAGTGGCTCAGAATAACGCTGCACGTTGTCTCACAAGAAACATGCTACAGGCAACATATTTCGCCGGTACTTCAACAACTACATTGGCTGCCGGTAAATCAACGTGTTGTGTTTAAAGTGCTGACAACCATACATAAATCACTACACTCTTTCTCAGCACCAGCATACATGAGAGAGCTATGTCCTGTTTACCAGCCACATAGGACCTTGATATCATCATCCGACCAATGGAAACTGGTAGTGAAGAAGTCATCAAACAAATACGGTACAAGAGCCATAAAAACACTAGGTGCACAATTGTGGAATAAACTGTCACTGGAACTTCGAGAGCTTGAAGCACATGGAGCATTCCGCAAGAACCTAAAAACACTCTTGTTCAAGCGTGAATATGCCCTGTGAATGTAAAATTCAGTGTAATATCAAGGATTCCATGTGCAAGCTCCTGCAAACTGAATTTTGATCCAGCATACGAATACATATGTACCTGTATTCGAATCCATTCGTTTTTAAAAAAGAACACTTCTTTACATCTTAAATTCGACGACCTTACCCACTGAACCACGCACTAGACCATATACATTTCTAATGTAAAACAGGTGAAGATGAAAATAATGTCAGTGAAAACGTTTCGATTTTTTGAATTTTACAACAACAAAAAATGCCCCCATGAAACAAAATTTCAAAGCGACAGTTTTTAGTGGAAAACTCAAAGAACATATTCATGCTAATTTGTTTCACGGAGGCATTTTTTCTTAAATTCGGGGATACCCCTCCATTTTAACGCTAAAAATCATATAAATCGCTTATTGCTTGATTTAAGCTCGAATTAATTTGGCTAATTTTTGTCAATACACGTCTTTCAAACTTATTTTCAAAAATGTTTGAATCAACACATAAGTTCCAATTGGTTTTATCATATATTTGAATAACTTTATTTTATCGATCTTTCATGCAACACCTTTAGGGAAATTAACATGAGACGTGCAACACATTCTTTAATTTATAAAGTACAAATGTCAGGATTATCAACTGTGAAAATTCAAGGAAAACTACAAATCACTCACCAATATAAAAAAAAAATAGAATAAATCATTTTTATTATTACAAAACATAACTATTGTTGGGTGAAAAAATGAGGGTAGTTCTGAATGAGAGGAGAATGTAAGAGCCTGCAGTTATGAATTCAACCCTTATACATGTACATGTAGTGAATAACGAGCGCTGGTACATGTAGAAAAAATGAGGCAGTTTCAGTTAATGAATATCCAAGATGAACTGTGTATATGGGGGGGGGGGGGGGGGGGGGGGGGGGGGGGCAACTTAGTATTGAATGCATAAGGTTATCATTACTTACTCATTTTCAAAATATTGACTTCTTTAAAGAAATACACATAAATACTTTCAGTGGAAAATTAGATTAGAATTATTATTGAAATACACAATATAATTTCCTGTGATTAGTGTGCTGCAAATTTCTGATTGGCTCTTTTTTAATTTGGGAAAAAATACCTGAATATTCTCTTAGGATTTTTTTGTTTTTGTTTTGAAAAAGCCTTCGAGAAGTGTTAAAACAAAGTTGGACGATGTTACCTAATTTTAAAGGAGAAAATGATCTGAACTTAGCCATTCAATCTATATTAGTCATTTCAATTGATTTTCAGAATTGACATTACTAATACTCTGAAGATTTTCAAACTACATGCACTTGTGATACCACAAATCAGTTCTTGATATAATTGTTTGACAAACTTTGAAAATAATTACATGTATCAATCAGGAAAAGGTTTTCATTTCCAAAACATTGTATTTGCTTTAGTTACGTGACATCATCGACATCTGACATATTAATCATTCTTTTAAAAAAGCTCTATCACTGTGTAAATGATTAAAAGACGGACTTTTTTTTATTAGTCTCTCTGAAAATGTCCGTCTTTTAATCATTTACACAATGATAGAGCTTTTTCAGAAAAAATGTGTGTAAATAATTAAAAGCCTGAAATTTTCCAGAGAAAATAAAAACAAGAGAGCATTTGGAAAAAAATCCAAATACTTTATACACAGTTCCTGTTAGTTGTTTTAACTCTCCCATGTTCATTACAGTTTTAATTAGATGTACTAAATTTAGCTTCAATTTACATGGTATAAAAAATGTATACCAAACACTATAAAGAATGTATGTAAAAAAGGAAAGAAAAAAATCCACACTTTTTAAAAATAATAACAAAAACATCAAACAATGTTCCGGGAGGGGGAAATAAGATACAAATAAATAATTGTTAATTACTCGCTGGCATCATAATAAAGCACTCAGAATATGGGAGGGGGTTGTGTCATCATTCAGCACTGTTTCTTTGTCTGGAAGACTGTACAAAGAATCTGTTATAGATGCTTTTGATTTTGACATGCGAGATATACAAACTTTCTTTACCCTCTCCATATGAATATTAAGATGGGCAGGTTTAAATGTTTGTAGTATGCTTGAATATGATAGACCAAACATAAGCAAGGGCTATACAGTCGACGACTATAAGCATGATCAAATTATCAAATATTGTAATAAACATAGTTTTGCAGTTTTAGTTTATGACAATGATTCAGTGTAGAAGGCAATGTTAAGTATACATACAAAAGCCAGCGTACACTGTAAGATGTCTTATCATGCAATGACTACTCTAGCAAAAGAAAAATAATAATTCTGGCAAGAATGTTTCATTAAAGACGCAAAGAATTGTAACTCTATGTTGCAAAGACAGTAAATAAATATGACAAATGGCAATCTGAATTTGATGTCGCTGCATGTTGAAAATCTATCTGGTTATTTACTGACCAGTACCATTACAGGGATGGGTAAACCCCCTATAACATTTATCATAGTTGTAAGAATGAAATCAACATATGTTTAGCATTTCTTATGCATCTTGTAAAAACACCTTTTTATTACAAAATGATTGTAATGCTTTTCAAAACATGAGCAAAATCTTTGGAATTTCAAATTTGAGGTTTTTAGGGGTCATGTGGTATGAAAATCATGTATGTGGACCTAAAGTTTTTTGGCAGTTTTATTTATTTTCTGTGCATTTGATGTGCCTGAAATCATTGAGAATTCAATTTGTTTCAACAAGTGTCACGTGTTACGCTGTTGACTCATTCATTATTTGGTGCATGAATAAAAAGACAGGCAGGACACTGATCATGTGATACAAATATGTCACGTCATAAAAGTGGCTGTCTTCGCTTTACTACTTGTGATATCATATACCACTATACTATGTTATGTCTATGGAAGGCAAATCGTATTAAAAAATCCAAGCTTGTAGGCTTGTTAACCCAAACATGTAACTGTGTCAATTTCCCAGTTTCAGCTTTGTATGTTTTTCTCTCGGGGTGTGTAATTTATGTCTCTCAGAAATGTATACCTCCGTGTTGTACTCGTTTCATTTCTTATTTTACATGTCTCTATATAAGAATATATACCTCAGTGTTGTCTCTATATAAGAATATATACCTCAGTGTTGTCTGTATATAAGAATGAATACCTCAGTGTTGTCTGTATATAAGAATGAATACCTCAGTGTTGTCTCTATATAAGAATGTATACCTCAGTGTTGTCTCTATATAAGAATGTATACCTCAGTGTTGTCTCTATATAAGAATATATACCTCAGTGTTGTCTGTATATAAGAATGTATACCTCAGTGTTGTCTGTATATAAGAATGTATACCTCCGTGTTGTCTCTATATAAGAATGTGTACCTCAGTGTTGTCTCTATATAAGAATATATACCTCAGTGTTGTCTGTATATAAGAATGTATACCTCAGTGTTGTCTCTATATAAGAATGCATACCCCAGTGTTGTCTCTATATAAGAATATATACCTCAGTGTTGTCTCTATATAAGAATGTATACCTCAGTGTTGTCTCTATATAAGAATATATACTTCAGTGTTGTCTGTATATAAGAATGAATACCTCAATGTTGTCTGTATATAAGAATGAATACCTCAGTGTTGTCTCTATATAAGAATGTATACCTCCGTGTTGTCTCTATATAAGAATGTGTACCTCAGTGTTGTCTGTATATAAGAATATATACCTCAGTGTTGTCTGTATATAAGAATGTATACCTCAGTGTTGTCTCTATATAAGAATGCATACCCCAGTGTTGTCTCTATACAAGAATATATACCTCAGTGTTGTCTCTATATAAGAATGTATACCTCAGTGTTGTCTGTATATAAGAATGTATACCCCAGTGTTGTCTCTTTATAAGAATGTATACCTCAGTGTTGTCTGTATATAAGAATGTATACCTCAGTGTTGTCTCTATATAAGAATGTATACCTCAGTGTTGTCTCTATATAAGAATGTATACCTCAGTGTTGTCTCTATATAAGAATGTATACCTCAGTGTTGTCTCTATATAAGAATGTGTACCTCAGTGTTGTCTCTATATAAGAATGTGTACCTCAGTGTTGTCTCTATATAAGAATGTATACCTCAGTGTTGTCTCTATATAAGAATATATACCCCAGTGTTGTCTCTATATAAGAATGTATACCTCAGTGTTGTCTGTATATAAGAATGTGTACCTCAGTGTTGTCTCTATATAAGAATGTATACCTCAGTGTTGTCTCTATATAAGAATATATACCCCAGTGTTGTCTCTATATAAGAATGTATACCTCAGTGTTGTCTGTATATAAGAATGTGTACCTCAGTGTTGTCTCTATATAAGAATGTATTCCTCAGTGTTGTCTCTATATAAGAATATATACCCCAGTGTTGTCTCTATATAAGAATGTGTACCTCAGTGTTGTCTCTATATAAGAATGTAAACCTCAGTGTTGTACTCGTTTGATTTCTTATTTTACACGTCTCTTTATAAGAATGTATACCTCAGTGTTGTCTCTATATAAGAATATATACCTCAGTGCTGTCTCTATATAAGATTGTATACCTCAGTGTTGTCTCTGTATAAGATTGTATACCTCAGTGTTGTCTCTATATAAGAATATATACCTCAGTGTTGTCTCTATATAAGAATGTATACCTCAGTGTTGTCTCTATATAAGAATATATACCTCAGTGTTGTCTCTATATAAGAATATATACCTCAGTGTTGTCTCTATATAAGAATGTATACCTCAGTGTTGTCTCTATATAAGAATGTATACCTCAGTGTTGTCTGTATATAAGAATGTATACCTCAGTGTTGTCTGTATATAAGAATGTATACCTTAGTGTTGTCTCTATATAAGAATGTATACCTCAGTGTTGTCTCTATATAAGAATATATACCTCAGTGTTGTCTCTATATAAGAATGTATACCTCAGTGTTGTCTGTATATAAGAATATATACCTCAGTGTTGTCTCTATATAAGAATGTATACCTCAGTGTTGTCTCTATATAAGAATATATACCTCAGTGTTGTCTGTATATAAGAATATATACCTCAGTGTTGTCTCTATATAAGAATATATACCTCAGTGCTGTCTCTATATAAGAATGTATACCTCAGTGTTGTCTGTATATAAGAATGTATACCTTAGTGTTGTCTCTATATAAGAATGTATACCTCAGTGTTGTCTGTATATAAGAATATATACCTCAGTGTTGTCTGTATATAAGAATGTATACCTTAGTGTTGTCTCTATATAAGAATATATACCTCAGTGCTGTCTGTATATAAGAATGTATACCTCAGTGTTGTCTCTATATAAGAATGTATACCTCAGTGTTGTCTCTATATAAGAATGTATACCTCAGTGTTGTCTCTATATAAGAATATATACCTCAGTGTTGTCTGTATATAAGAATGTATACCTCAGTGTTGTCTCTATATAAGAATATATACCTCAGTGTTGTCTCTATATAAGAATGTATACCTCAGTGTTGTCTGTATATAAGAATGTATACCTCAGTGTTGTCTCTATATAAGAATATATACCTCAGTGCTGTCTCTATATAAGAATGTATACCTCAGTGTTGTCTCTATATAAGAATGTATACCTCAGTGTTGTCTCTATATAAGAATATATACCTCAGTGTTGTCTCTATATAAGAATGTAAACCTCAGTGTTGTCTCTATATAAGAATGTATACCTCAGTGTTGTCTCTATATAAGAATGTATACCTCAGTGTTGTCTCTATATAAGAATGTATACCTCAGTGTTGTCTCGATATAAGAATGTATACCTCAGTGTTGTACTCGTTTGATTTCTTATTTTACACGTCTCTTTATAAGAATGTATACCTCAGTGTTGTCTCTATATAAGAATGTATACCTCAGTGTTGTCTCTATATAAGAATGTAAACCTCAGTGTTGTCTCTATATAAAACTTATACGGTACCAATTTTGATGCACCAGATGCGCATTTCGACAAATAATGTCTCTTCAGTGATGCTCAACCGAAATGTTTGAAATCCGAAATAACTTTGAAGTTTTAGAGCTAAGGATAGTCAAAAACAGCGTGCCAAAAAAGTGGAGCCAAATTCGTCCAAGGATAAGAGCTATGCATGAGGGAGATAATCCTTAATTTTGAAATGAATTTTTAAATTTTATAAGAGCAATTAAATATACATCCGTATTTTCAAGCTAGTAACGAAGTACTTAGCTACTGGGCTGTAGAGACCCTCGGGGACTAACAGTCCACCAGCAGAGGCCTCGACCCAGGGATCATAATGTAAACCTCGGTGTTGTACTCGTTTGATTTCTTATTTTACACGTCTCTTTATAAGAATGTATCATTGTTTCCCCAGTTATGCACGTCATCTCGACAGTATTTCCGTTGTAGACTTGTTTTTTTTTTAAAGAAATTGAAATGGAATGACCAATTTTGAGAAGTATCTTTTTTTTTTTTTTTTTTTGGTTCAACACATTTATTCAATTCTTTTAGTCAGGAGTTTTACAACTGTCCCTATATCCCAACCTGACCAGCGGGTATGGGGACTCGTTGCTATTTACAGAAACACTAACTTTCACACTTATTATAGACTTTCATACCAAAGATAGAAGTAAAGAGAAAGAAGATAGAGGGAACAATTACTCTGGCTGCTGAATAAAAATAAGGAAAAATTGCCAACATAGGCTATGTTGTTTTGTTTACCCTGTGCACAATCTAAAAGTCTCAAATTTTTGGTATCAAAATCAGTAGATATATATATTCATGCACAAATCATGCTGATGTAATGTAGCATTTATGCCTATGATATCCTTATACACAATGTAATACAAAATCATTTATTCAGTTTTTTAAACAATTTCCATTTTCCCTCAAATCGTTCTATGCAATTCTTTCTAAGAGCTATGTGTCTTTGAATATGATATATATTCATCCAGATATTCTTAAATTTTACTAGAAGCAGTGGACTTTCTTTACATCGAGAAGAATATATATAGTTTCAAATGAAAATTTATGATATTAATCATTTCATTCTCTGAACAGCCAAGTAAAAATGCTTTCTTATCTTTGACAATATCAAATGTAAAAGATTAAAAAAAAACATGTATAAACAATACATAAAAAATTCTGCACTTTTTTACACTCTTATAGAATATGCTCTAGTGTTTCTTTTTCTCTAACACAAAAACTGCACATGTCATGATTGATTATTTAAATTTTTTTCAAGAAAGTATTTGTAATTAATATTCTTTGATTTATTCTATATTGTAACCACTGTATTTTTCTATCATTTGTAAATTTAAAAACATTTAAAGTATTTTTTTTCCATTCTTGGTCTGTAATTCAAAAATTTTCGTTCCTAAGTTATACACGGTCATCTCTACAGTATTTCCGTTTGTAGACTTAGTATTTACAAATTTGTATCTTACAACAACACAGATGACACGTTACAAGTCAACAAATGTCAAGCCTACACGTTTGTCGAATTTTGACCATATATGGAGAGACAACAGGAATTCACGATTATTACCGAGAACTGAAATATTTCCCAACGTCAGGACTAAGCTATAAAGCGTAGACGCCAAATATTAACAAGTGAAATAGGCGACTCCAATTTTCTAAGTTTTTATATACAAGAGACGTGTGTCACAGAATCAATACATATTACACACACAAAAAGATTTGATTTATACATATATTATAACGTACAGCACTCGTAAGGTTATGAAGAATGACACCAACACCTAGTAATAAGCATATGATTTCTTGAGGTACACATGTGATGTAATGTTTATTCAGATTCTGAGATTATCTATTGTCACCTCCATATGGTGTTTATATCTCTCAACTGATTTGATACGCAAGAGCTCGTTCTGCATATGATGAGTTTTTCAATCGAAACAGGCTACTGACAATCAAGTTCATGGTGCAGGGGTTTCACCAATCTCGTTTAAAGTCAGCATTTAGCAAATTCTATGATCGTTATAACGATCTAGTTTGCCGATATATCCTATCATTAGGTCAAATGCTGTCTGATGTGTTTCATACCGATTGTTAGTCCGTTCTTGGCACACTGATTTTGATTACGGATAACTCCGTTTACCTGATCAGGGTGTAGGGCTCACGGCGAGTGTGACCAGTAGACAGGGGATGTTTACTCCTCCTAGACACATGACCCCACCTCTGGTATATCCAGGAATCCGTATTTACCCAACTCTCTATTTTGTATTGTTTATAGGAGTTATGAAATTGATCACTGTTCGTTGTCTTCACCTTTCATGTACACTTGACATTTGTTGACTTGTAACGTGTCAATCGAGATGATGTAAGGTAAAAATATGTTTAATTTGTAAACTATAAACGGAAATACTTTAGGGATGACAGCGTATAACTCGGGAAACACTGATACAATTCATAAAGAGAAGTGTAAAATAAGAAATCAAAGGATGACACTAATGAAGAGTACACACTGAGGTATACGTTTCTGAGAAACATAACTTACCACAGGCACCTGAAGTATGGATATTACTACCCCCCCCCCTTTTTTCATATTTTTTTTTTTGGTGGCAATAATTTCTCTGAAATGTTTGAATTCCCAGTCTATCTCATCCCTCTTTCGATTCATGTAATCGTTTCATGCTTTTTGTAAGCTTTAGAGATTGGCCTTCTACCGGTATAATAAAATACACAAGGTAAGAAACAAAAATTTGTAAACAAACAGGGGGTCCCCGTTTCGGGTCACATTTTCCAAGTAATTACAACGTTACCTAAGGAATTTTGGCGAGCGGCAGGTCGGGGAGATGTCATACTACAAGTCTCTTCAACTCAAAACCCACCTCATCTCTTTTATTTGACAAAATCTTGCGTGCATTGATCGGACAGGGCTTCATCTCTTCCACTGGCAGCCAAAAAGGAGGTCACAGAGTACGAATTTGTTGTACGCGCCGTGTGATTGGTTCGCGAAGACATTGCTTAGTCTCGGGATCATCCGAAGGGTCTCGGGATTATTCGCGGACCAATCACACGACACGTTATAAATTCGTACTCTGTGACCTCCTTTTTGGCTGCCAGTGGAAGAGATGAAGCCCTGTCCGATCAATGCACGCAGGATTTTGTCAAATAGAAGAGATGAGATGGGTTTTGAGTTGAAGAGACTCGTAGTATGACATCTCCCCGACCTGCCGCTCGCCAAAATTCCTTAGGTAACGCTGTAATTACTTGGAAAATGTGACCCGAAACGGGGACCCCCTGTTTGTTTACAAATTTTTGTTTCTTACCTTGTGTATTTTATTATACCGGTAGAAGGCCAATCTGTAAAGCTTACAAAAAGCATGAAACGATTACATGAATCGAAAGAGGGATGAGATAGACTGGGAATTCAAACATTTCAGAGAAATTATTGCCACCAAAAAAAAATTATGAAAAAGGGGGGGGGGGGAGGGGGTAGTAATATCCATACTTCAGGTGCCTGTGTAACTTACAACCCCTGAGATGAAACATACATTTAGCTGAAACAAAGAAATTAACATGGTTGCATGTTTGAATTAACAAGCCTACATGTAGATGCTTGGAGTTTTAAAAAACAAGATTACCCTCCATTTATGAAAGGTAGGAAAATATTCTCGCGTCCGGAGTTAGATGTACAGAATTGGAAAGTGAGGATTATAGTCACTACGATATGAGGAACGGGCGCATAAAAAGAATGCTAGGCTGTCGTTAAGAACCAAATCTTAGAGAGGAATACCACGGCATCTGTTAGTAGTATATATTTGTATATAAAAATGTTCCGTGAAAACCCAGTCTTCCAGTCTTTATGTGTAAATTCACTTTATTGATTCGACCATTTTTGTAACATCTTAATATTGTAACACATTCATTACAACTGTGTCAAAGACTGTCAATGAACAAGTCTTCACTTTTATTTACATAAGCAACGTGAAACACAATACATGGTGGTATCTTCTATCTATCTGGTTTAAGACTGTAACATTACAGAAAGTAAGCTCATTACAATATTCAATATAAGAACGACTACAGAATCTTAAACAATTGAAATTCACATAGCTGGAAAAAAAATCTGTCAGTACATCACTTGAATACCGTACTCTCATGGCCATGAGGGACTTCTGATAATATATAATGCCGTACTCTCACATATTTTGACATTTGTTTTGGTATGAGACTTAGATTTTGTTAATAGGTAGATTATCTCTATGAGTAGAACAGGGTCGCAATAAAACACAGGCTGTTTATTTCTTCCGACATGTCCCTAAAGCTTATAGCAGTAAATATAGTGTTTATGACTGCCCATCTCTGTGTAACTCACGTTTAACAAACACTATTCTATTTTTTGTAGCTGTCTGTATTTTGTGGAATTTTCGTTGTCTGAGTGATTTTCGATAAGAGTGTAACGCCCCGTGTAAGTCCCCCACAACATGCTGACAGATCCCCAGTATCTGCCAGGCCAGATCCCTGAAGTGTAACGGTACATATATGCCATCATCATAACGCAGCAGGGTCTGTAGGTCTGTCAGTGACTGTAGACACTGGGATATATCACCTAGTCTGTAGTGAGATAACACCAATAGCATGTCTGTCAACACAAAGGGGGAAATGTATAAAGCAGGTTCATCGTTTTGGTAACTCATTTCCTGTTCTAAGATGAATTCATCAATATAGTGGACTTCATATTTTAACTTCACATTGTCTACCCAGGCTGTTTTCATTTTCTGAGACAGAGACAGACTACCTACAGCCTCACTGTATCTCTGTCTGTCTACATCACCGCTATACATGATATAGGGCTGTGATAGTCTTTGTTTTGCGAGATAAGTCACGCGGAGTACTTCGTTATATCTACCTGTTCTATAGTAATACAGGGCGAGATACAGTGAATATGACACAGGGCCTATCCTTGATGCCAGTTTCAACATGTTGCAGACAATTTTGTCTAGCTTGTACACATTTCTACATGTCTTGTACAAAGTACTGTTTACCATTATGAGAGCCGTGTGAACGAGAACCTCAGCTGTAAAAAATTGCAATGCTAATGTTTGATAGGGTGAATGTGATAACTGTGTTAATCTTTCTAATGTCATCAAAAGTATGAAATGGCAGCTAGGATGTTTGATATTCGGAGTAAGAATAAACATTTCACTGTAGATAACCGTATCGATATCCACCACAGCTTTGATATGTCCTTCAACTGAGGGAATCGCAAATGTTGGACACTTGAGGGTTGGCTCTAGGATTGATCTGAGGGTTGGGCTAAGCAGCAGACAGGACACACCCATTCTGTAATACTGATCAAGCTGTTCATAGAGGGCTTCGCCTGGACTACCCGTCACTTTGTTAATAAACATATTGTTCTGTGGAATAAAAAAATTCGGGAATACACCACGATAAACACAGCCAATGAGATATTTGAAGCACTTCCAGAAACAATTCAGTAAATTGTTAGGGCTCCACTCAACAGATCCCTCCCGTATCATCCAGAATACGGTGGTTTTCAGGAAATAAGAACATAGCAATGGTTCCTCTACGCCATCATTGACTATCTCCTTTAGAAATATTTTCAGAAGTCCGTAAACCAGAAATTGTGTATGATTCATGGTAGACACAAGTTTCTGTTCGGCTAGAGAAAACGACAATCTCCACTCTAATAGGTTTCCACTTGAAACAATTTTACTTGCTATGGGCACACAGTGATATCCATTTTCTAAAATTTCTTGAAGCTCAGGTGCAGGAGGCCAAGTATGCAATAGACATCTTTCAATCCATGGTTGTGTCAATGCAGGCCAATGTGTTCCCGAAATACAAAGAGCATAATCAACTTCGCGAGATTCTATATAAGCATTAGCGCAAGGACCGTGACTAGTGACTCTCTCGTGACCTTTGAAATCATTAACTTGATCGAGCTCTTCTTGTTGCCATAGCAAACTAGCGATATAAACTCTGCCATTGACTGGAACCCCTAATGATGCAATTAATTCGTCTTTAGGGGATGTCAGAAGCTGTAGTCTCACAAACCCAGGCGGTGTATCACTGTCCTCCATCAGTATAATGTCGTGTTTTGTTCTATCGTAAAGCCTGGCCTGTGAGATATCGGTAATTAGTTTATGGTGACAATACCAGTGCATGACGTCCCTGTCCGATGATTGAAACCTGAATCCCTCCCTATAACTACCACTTAAGATAATTATCTCTCCTCTATATGTCAGTACAGGTTTATTCATGATTCCTTCCATGCCCTTCGCGTCTTTTCTAACAGTCACTTCTGTCGGTGTCCCTATCTCATGGCACAGACCCACATATAGGACGTCTGATACACGGGGAATGTCATCCATTCTGTAACTAATTCATAGAGCAGCGTCTATCAATCTCTCAATAAAAACAGTTTTGATTTTGAATGAATAATGAGTTATAATGGACCACAAATATCCTTGTTAAAAATGAAACTATCTGAAATAATCTGATTAAGTAAGGAGTTTTATCTTATCTCTATTTCATTGCATCAGATTTTCCAAATAAGGCGTTGGAAAACCCAGCTATGAATATATTTAAGGAATATATATAAGGAAATACTCATGAAGTAACTGTTTTAGTTTTAATAAAACATAAGCAGTATGAGGTAATTCGTTATATCAACCTATTCTCTTTGTACGTTAGATAACAGCTTTTGCTCTCAAAACCATTTTTAATATACCCCGCCGAATTGTATTGTCTGTGCTAGGAATGTTTAAAAACCCTTTCTCTAAGAATATGTTGTACAAAATTTGGTTGAAATTAATATGAAAAGTTAAGAACAGGAAACGGACAAATTTTGATCAGAAGAGCTCACTTTAAATAGCCTTTTCCACAAGTGAGGTAGGAAAGGTATTGAATCAGAAATGAAGTACTCATTTCAATATTTCCACTTACCTGCCCCCTTAACTCTCTACTTCCGCATACAATGCGTCGAGCTATTTTTAGAATACAGTTCATTATCACCTACAGTTAATTTCCTTGACTACAACTCTTCAGTTTCTCTCTCGATGCTATATTGGCTTAGTCCATTTGATCCTCATATAGTGCAAAATTCACAGGCACTCGACGTTTCACATATCTATAATAAAATAAATTGTCTTCATCTAAACACAATATTCAATTATGTTTACAGGAAGACAATTTTTTAATTATAGATATTTAAAACATCGAGTGCCTGTGTGCAAATTTTCTATTTTGTTCATTTTGGAGTTGTTTGGTGGTAAATAAATATGGAGAATGATTTTAAGTATTGTTCAAAATGTTCTGGTAAGAAATATGTCCTAAATAATCGCGATAGTTGTTATTAACATTGTCTTTATATGAGGCCTTTCCGTGCATCACACGAAGTTAAGGACGAAGAAAAGGTGAACAAGATGATTGAAAAAGTATACAGAAATCTTTGAAACTTGTTTCTATACTGCAATCCTTCTGTGGAGGCGGAATGGCAGCAATTCTGGACACGAACTCGTCTGTGGAGATGGTAGTCCCAGGTCGAATGATCCTAACGATAATGATGGCATGTCGCTTTATCCTTGGGGGGTGGGGGTGGGGGGGGTGGCTTTAATTCAACTGTAAGTTAAAGAGCAACTTGGAAAACTATTAAGATGAGAGTCAGTAGTCCCAGATGAGAAGATGGCCAAAAATAATAAACATGCCGTTTCTAAAACGGCAGCTTGGAGTCATGCTCTTTTTGACAAGATGAGCAAATGTCGGCGGTTGCGTCCTGTGTAAATGATCGATTGTCTATGATTGCACCTGACAGGGATTATGATGATCAAGATTCTGGTGCATTATTTGCAGATACGCCAGTTGAGGTGCCTTTGGTACAACAGATTCCATTGATCCTCTGCAGTGGAATTCTTTTGTTTTTGAGATGACAAAAGCGTTTATTATTGATCTTGAGAAGATGATTTATTTCTTTTAGATTACAAGGAGACAAGAGTGGCAAAAATATGTATCTTGTTAAAATGCCTATTGAGGGTACTCCTCTTAATATGATAGAGGCTGATGAGAAAAAAACTTACTTCTAGTCATTTAAAGAACAGGTCAGTTCTCAGCAGGGATGATAATGCTTTCATGGTAAGAAAAATAACTTTGATGCTTTTTGTACTCCTTCAAAGTTGAATAACAATATTGAAGAAGGCTTATTGATAGGACAGAAAGTGGTTTTGGATGGCCCAAAGTTAGTGTTTCTTCTTTTATAAGGAGTTAGATGACTCGTCGTGTTGACAATTCAGCAAGAAACTTATTCATGGCCATTTCATATGGTACTATGATAGCTGCCATTTTAGATGTGACAGAGTGCGAAGATGATAAAGTTGAGGCATGTTAGGTTCTTACTGATTTGACTGCTAACATAATGGCACAGTTAGTGCCGAGTCGTAGAAAAGTTTTCTTGTAAATACATCCACAGAAAACTTGCGAGATACAAGAGAAACTCAAAATGTTTACATCACATCTAGAGATTTTGATAAGAATTACAAGAGAAGAGATGATAAGAACTTCATGGAGATGAGTAGAAGAGAAAATCAGATTCTTTTGAATAATATCAATCTGATTCTGGCAGGATGACCAAACAAATATGAATTGAACAAGTAATTCCCTGAATTCATAGAAGAGTAATGACAATTTTCGTTGGGGACAGGTCATGAAGATTCTTTTTGCAGGAAAGCATTTGGAGGCCAAAAGGTTTTCAACTTCACGAAAGAAAACGTTCAGACTGTATCCAAGTTTTTTCCAGATGGGGATCGTGTATTCAAGTTTCACAGAAGTGGACCTCGATCACAGAAAATCAACGGGTTATACAAATCCTAAAGAAATGCTTAATGTTGGAATTCCATTGTCAAACAGGTGTAAATATAAAGGAACCTGTGTACCAAGACATGGTATTCACGAGTCTGTTATTTTAGAAGAAATAATTGTTTAGAAAACTTCTTATAGAATCTGTTTCTTTAAGTCAAAAATTCATAGGCTATTACAGTACAATTTTGTGGTGTCAAAGAAACAAGGATGCCTTTGAACAATTTTGAATGAAATGTCTCTAAATCAAATGCAGTATTTCAAGATGGAGACTCTCCAATATATTATGAGAGCAAAGAAGAAAGGGATCTTCGCAATTTCATTCGATTTAATGGACGCTTATGTTCATGTTCTTATACACACAGATTATCAGAAATTTCTGAGAATCAGGTTTCTGGGCCGGAGTTATCAATTCCAAGCAATGCCTTTTGGACTCCGACAGTTTTACTTCAAAACTTTCAGTTCTTGATGCATATTTAAGATACACTGTCAATTCAAACTTCCATGTACCTAAATGACAGGTTGCTGATCAATTCAGAGAAAACAACTATTCGTCATCAGCGATATTGTGTGTTACAACTAGTTCCAGACCTTGGGTTGTTAGTCAATTTCAAGAAGTCATCTCTGATTTCATGCCAACATAGAGAGTATCTGGGAGCATTGTTCAATCTGGAAAAGAACATTACAATTTTTACAGAGTTCAGGTTTCAGAGTATAATAGATATAGTGCAGAGTCTGTTAGAACAGCAACACACCCAAGCTGTAGTGATATTTAAACTATTAGGTCTGATGGCTTCATGCATTTGTCTTGTTCAACTGAACAGGTTGCTCATGCTCATTACAATTATACTTACTATGTGGAGGCTGAATATTCACCCTCGTTCACATATAATAATTCGTCCAGTTTTCCATATCTAAAATGGTGGATGAATCAGGGGAAATGTTTTAGATGAAGGTCTATGACAGGACCCATCATACCAGCTGATGTTGGTAAAGATGCATCAGACCACGGTGGGGTGCTCATCAGGAGGATTGGCGGACTTCAGGGGTATGACCCCCAAATACTAAAAGAGGATATATTAAATTGGTTGGAATAAATGAGTGTGCACTTACCACTACAAGAGGCATTGCATTGAAAAAAGGGAAAGTAATCGTTGTACAAGCAGACAACACGACAGTGATAAGTTACATAAACAATCATAGATTGACACACTCTGCAGAACTGTGCTACCTTGAGGGTTGGGTCAGTGGTGC
The DNA here is from genome assembly GCF_947568905.1 of Ostrea edulis. Classification (NCBI taxonomy): domain Eukaryota; kingdom Metazoa; phylum Mollusca; class Bivalvia; order Ostreida; family Ostreidae; genus Ostrea; species Ostrea edulis. Next base: position 30,243,094 of record NC_079172.1, on the reverse strand, counting down.
ATTGAATACAATTTCTCATTGAAGACTGTACATATTCATTTTCCCGAGGAAAGAAAGTACGCATGATGGAATGGTCACTTAATAACACAGTGGTGAATAAAAGGTGAAGATAATGAACAGTGATCAATCTCAAAACTCTTACAAGCAGTACAAAATAGAGAGTTGGGCAAACACGGAACCCTGGATATACCGGAGGTGGGATCAGGTGCCTAGGAGGAGTAAGCATCCCTTGTCGACCGGTAACATCCGCCGTGAGCCCTATATCCTGATCAGGTAAACGGAGTTATCCGCAGTCAAAATGAGTGTGCCAAGAACGGCCTAACAATCGGTATGAAACACGTCAGACAGCATATGACCCAATGATAGGTTGTATTGATGAACTAGATTGTTATAACGACCATAGAATTTGCATAATGCTTACTTCAATCGAGATTGTTGAAACACCTGTACCATCAACTTGTTTATCAGTAGCTTGCCTCGATTAAAAACTGACTATACGCAGAACAAGCTCTTGCATATCGAATCAGTTGAGAGATATAAACACCATATGCAGGTGATAATGGAATATTGCTACATAAATATGGGAAGTTGACGGTGGGGAAGCTGAAATCATCCCGTTTGTCATACAGTTGAGTTGTCAGTTTGCCGTTAATGTCTACTTTTAATAAAATATCTAAGTATGAAGCAGAAGTGGACGACTCTGTGGTGTATTTTATTTCGAGCTCACAGGGATATATCGAATCGAGATATGAATGAAAGTTATTATTGTTAATAGACAAAACGTCGTCGATATATCTAAATGTCGAATTGAAGGTCACAGCAAGAGATTTTTTCTTCTCACGTAGAAATTTTTGAACAAATTCTGCTTCATATGAATATAAAAACGAGTAAGCATCTCCTGTCGACCGGCGGTCACACCCGCCGTGAGCCCTATATCTTAATCAGGTAAACGGAGTTATCTGTAGTCAAAATTAGAGTGCTAAGAACGGCCTAACAATCGGTGTGAAACAATTTAGACAGCATTTGACCCAATCATAGGTTGTACTGGCAAACTGGATCGTTATAACGACCATAGAATTTGGGAAAAGCTGATTTTAAACGAGACTGTTGAAACCCCTGCATCATCAACTTATTTGTGAGTAGCCTGCCTCGATTTAAAAACTGATCATACGCAGAACAACCTCTTGCGTATCGAATCATTTGAGAGATCTAAACACCATCTGCAGGTGATAATGGAATATTGCTAAATAAATACATATAAATATGGGAAATTGACGATAGAGAAGCTGAAATCATCCCGTTTATCATGAAGTCGAGTTGTTAATTTGCCGTTAACATCTATTTCTCCTTTCATGACACTTCTCCGATAGAAACCTATTATTCTTCAATGAATTTAACTTTGATACTAGTATATTGTTTATAGAACTATTTTTTCTAGAGATACATGTCACGATGGCAAATCATGTGACTATGACACGACCTATTACCCGGGAAAATGACGACGAGAGTCAACACAAGGAAAAATTCAAACGAGTAAATAACACCTTGATCAAAAACGAATTGTCACATATCAACATTAGCAGAATTTTCTCAGGAAAAAATATATACTAAAATGGTAGTTCTACGTGCGATAGAAGCAGAGAATATTGACAGTGTTTTGTTTTCAGTCAAAAACTTTCCGACCGCCCTAAAATGTTATCTGCCTTTGTCGCATGTAGAACTATTATTTTAGTAGACATTTGAACTTCAGAAATCAGTCTACATATCAGTAACAAGAACACAGGAATGGTCGTTATAATGATCTAGTTCGTCAATACAGCCTCGCATTGGGTCAAATGATGTCTGACGTGTTTCATACCGATTGTTAAGCCGTTCTTGGCACACCCATTTTGACTGCGGATAACTCCGTTTACCTGATCAGGATATAGGGCTCACGGCGGATGTGACCGGTCAACAGGGGATGCTTACTCCTCCTAGGCACCTGATCCCACCTCTGGTGTGTCCAGGGGTCCGTGTTTGCCCATCTATCTATTTTGTATTGCTTATAGAAGTTATGAGATTGATCACTGTTCGTTATCTTCACCTTTATAAGTTGTTTGTAGATCTGGGAGTGACGACTACACACACACACACACACACACACACACACACAGAGAGAGAGAGAGAGGGGGGGGGGGATTCCTACAGCTGAACTTAGCATGGATTAATTGCTTATGAGATGTTCTTCTTCATAAAGGTACTCAGTGTTGAAACATATTTAATGATACCGATTGTTTTGTCGTTCTTGGCACACTGATTTTGATTACAGATTACTTCGTTTATCTGATGAAGAAAAAGAGCTCAAGTCGGATGTGACCGGTGTTGTATAGTAGATTTTCCACCCGGAAAAATGGCTATATAGTAGCCAATAATAGCCTTTCCCCGCGGGGGAAACACTACTATATAGCAGATCTCCCCCCATAGCAGGTTACCCCCCTCACGTTTTTGGTTTTGATTTTAGAAAACAGACTATGGAAAGGCAGTCGGACTTTGTACAACAAATATTGATATTGCATAGATCTAAGTATCGAAAAGTGTACATGTGGCCGATTGTTTGAATGCAGATACGTGTATTTTCATAGAGACAAATTTTAGAGATATGCTTTACGGTATTACTGAGAAAGTATAAAACATACGAAATTATATTTCAAAACAACAACAATTAAATTCATCCCATAACACACATGTAAAAGCAACCCCCCCCCCGCCCCTGCCCCACTCACCCCACCCATATATATATATATATATATATATATATATATAGAGAGAGAGAGAGAGAGAGAGAGAGTTCACAATTGTAATTTGCATTCTCATTGAAAACATGCTCAGGGGTAGGGTATCTGTATTTTCGAGTACAATTTAGAGAGTACTTGGTATTTCTAATGTTATATCCACGTTTGAACACATATGATGAAAAGCGCATGTAATTATTAGAATTTTTGATCATTTTACGGGCCTCCACGAGGCGGTCGGTATGGATACACAAGTTGTAAGTAGCTGTGCGTTTCAACTGCGCTATTTTAACACATCGTTTGTGAAGTAGAAGTGTTTCTTAGCAAAGAATTTGTTCATGTATTGAGAAAAACTTACCGGTATATTTAAAGTAAGAACAAAAATAAAGAAAGAAAACGATTCCTGATAACCATGGTAACGCAAAGTCTGAACTGCGGAACAAAAGGCATTATGTAAAAAGAACGATCGTATGTACCATTATTTTACGTACCTTTTATATTCTCATGACGATTCATTTTCAATGTTCCGAAATAATTAATGTACAATGCATTATCATTATTGTCTAAAACATGTTACTTCGAATTTTTAGGTGAAACAAATGGATTGAGGCCGTTCTTTTGACACTTTGGTCATTTGATCCTTAGGGCACATGAAAACCACGAAACGAAATCGAAACGAGTCTAGGGGGTATTTTAATACAAGATGGACGAAATACTACCCCGAATCTTCGTTTTCATTTTTTAAATCAATCTAGGATCTTTTAGGATAGCAGATACATGTAATATACATGTATGTACATGTAATAAAATTGAGATGGCAAAATGAATAATAGTTAAGCTTTCACTCAGGTGAGCTAAAAAGTTTTAGGAGTGCATGTTAAAAATCAAAACTTTTCCAGAATATTCTTCATATGGGAATAAAGTATGATGACGTTGTCCATCTGTCAGATTAAAAATAAATTCATCTTTGGAGAAATTTGTAAACGAACATGTATAAATCAAAGTACTGACAGTACAGCTGGGAGTTGCACCGCCTGGAATAGTTACGATTATATATCGATAACATGTTCACATCTATTAATCCACCAATGACCCGAGAACAGTGGGTGGGTGGGGGGGGGGTCCTCTCAAGAACCTCTAATTCAATTGAAAAATTCCCAATTGAAAAATCTCCCAATGAGGTGTTAAGAATCATGTCTAGCGAGAAAGCGAGTTGATTCCTTATTAGCGGCAATTTGGAATCAGGGGTAGACAATCAACAGAGTTGTAGAATTTAAGTTTTACTCCACTATCTGTATCAAAAGCTCTAGTGTAAATCAAATGGAAAGAGACAATTTTGATTTCTCGTACGATAAATACTTATTTGTTTAACTAACAAATTCTGAGTTGTCTAAATAGGTGCTGTTTTACAAGCACGGAATATTTTGATTTTACATTCTAAATATATGATTGTTTTACATAACATTTGACTGAATGAAATATTTGTAGAATAAATATATCCAAAAATCCCAATTCGGAATTAACTCTCCATTTAGGATATAAAAGAAATGAATAGTCAGTAAAGGATTAATTTCAGAATGGAAAAAAATATGTATGAAAATGGTCCGCCGTAAACGTAACCGTAATGAAAAGGTGGGGGGATCTACTATATAGTCGGTTTTCCTGGGGGAAGACCTACTATATAGCCATTTTTCCAGGGGGGGGGGGGGCTGCTATATAGCTATTACTGGGGGGATGGCTAGGGGGAAAGGCTATTATATAAAACCAGTTTACAGGGGATGGTTAGTCCTCCTAGGCACCTGATCCCACCTCTGGTCGACTAGGAGTCCATGTTTGCCAAACTCTCTTTTATGTATTCATTATAGGAGTTACGAGGGCTGTTCGATATGTAATGTGTATTGTACCACAGGGCGATAACGCTTTGCACGATTTCGTAGATGATACTCTTGAATAGCTCTATTCAATACCTTTCCAACAGTATAAACACGAGCCTTCAGCTCCACATAGTTTTAAACTTATAGTCATTTCAATAGAACCAGTCATTGACCACTTTTGTAACAAGAGATGTTTGTAAAACACATATGCCCCCCATGGTGCAAAATTGAAAAGGGTTATACACACACACATCATTTAATTGAGAGTAGTATCATCAGTTCAAAATATTGAGCAGACAGTATCTTCCTATGTCAAGAGTGGATTGACCATGTGACCTAAAAATCAATAGGGGTCATCAACTCCTGAAGATGTACCAGTGTACCAAGTTTGATGTCTGTCAAGCAAAGGGTTCTCAAGATATTGAACGGACAGTATATTCCTATGTCCAATTTGACCCTTGACTTTTGACCATGTGACCTTAAAATAATTAGTAGTCATCTTCTCCTGAAGATGTACCAGTGTACCAAGTTTGATGTCTGTCAAGCAAAGGGTTCTCAAGATATTGAACGGACAGTATATTCCTATGTCCAGTTTGACCTTTGACCATGCGACCTCAAAATCAATAGGTGTCATCTTCTTTTGAAGATGTACCAGTGTACCAAGTTTCATGTTTGTCAAGCAAAGGGTTCTCAAGATATGGGGCAGACAGTATATTCCAATGTCCAGTTTGACCCTTGACCTTTGACCATGTGATCTGAAAATCAATAGGGGTCGTCTTCTCCTGAAGACGTACCAGTGTACCACGTTTGATGTCTGTCAAGCAAAGGGTTCTCAAGATATTGAACGGACAGTATATTTCTATGTCCAGTTTGACCCTTGACCTTTAAACATGTGACCTCAAAATAAATAGGGGTAATTTTCTCCTGAAGATGTACCAGTGTACCAAGTTTGATGTCTGTCAAGCGAAGGGTTCTCAAAATATTGAACGGACAGTATATTCCTGTCTAGTGTGACCCTTGACCTTTGACCATGTGACCTCAAAATCAATAGTGGTCGTCTTCTCCTGAAGTCATATCAGTGTACCAAGTTTGATGTCTGTCAAGAAAAGGGTTCTCAAGATACTGAGCAGACAGTATATTCCCATGTCAAGTTTGACCCTTGACCTTTGACCATGTGACCTCAAAATCAGTAGGGGTCATCTTCTCTTGAAGATGTACCAGTGTATCAAGTTTGATGTCTGTCAAGAAAAGGGTTCTCGAGATATTTAACGGACAATATATTCCTATGTCCAGTTTGACCCTTGACCTTTGACCATATGACCTCAAAATCAATAGGGGTCATCTACTCCTTAGGATGTACCAGTGTGCCAAGTTTGATGTCTTTCAAGCAAAGGGTTCTCAAGATATCGAGCGGACATTATATTCCTATGTCCAGAGTAGATTGACCCTTGACCTTTAACCTTTTGACCTGAAAAACAATAAGGATCCTCTTCTACTCATAACTAACCCACATATGAAATATCATTATCATCAAGTGAATGGTTCTCAAGATATTGAGCGGACAACACATGGTCTACAGACCGACCGACAGACCGACCGACAGGTGCAAAACAATATGCCCCCTCTTTTTCAAAGGGGGGCATAAAAATGGTTGGGAAACGGGTTGAGAATAATGAAGAAATTAGAGCTTATACGAAAGTTTGCACAAAACTCGGGTCATTTGGTAATGCAGATTTTTACTGAATTGGGGGAAGAGTATAGGTCTGATAAGATATCTTATGAGACAGTCCGTAGGTGGAGAAAGAAATTTCTGACTGGCACATGTACAGTCCGTCAAAGATGCAGCAAAATCTGGCCAACCTGTGACTGTAACAGGCAAGTCAAATGTCTCAAAAGTGAGGGAAATAACTGAAAGTGATGGCAGATACATGATTCGTGATATTGCCAAAGCGATTGGCATATCGCTATGGCGGATGCATTTCATTTTGAAGCGTATTTTGAAAGTACGAAAGATTTCTGCCAGATGGATACCGCATATATTGACAGATGGCCAAAAACAGGTACGAGTACAAACCGCTTTAAGCAATTGCTCAAAATGTTTCCCAAATTCAATCAAAAACTATTTGCAAACATTGTTACCGGTGACGAAACATGGGTTCACTATTTCGAACTAGTAAGAAAAATGGGAAAGAAAATATTGCTAACTAAACACAGTAGAAGGCCTGTAGTTGCCAAGAGAACCATAAGCACAAAGAAGGTTCTTTAATGCATATTCTTCTCATGTAATGGGATAGCCATACAAATTCCGGTGCCGAAGGGCAAAAGTGTTACAGGTTGGTATTACTGAGATGTTATACTAAAAAAGCTCAAGAAATATTATCAAAAACGACGCCCTGTGTCAGGATTTAGGCATGTTCGTCTACTTCATGATAATGCTCCATCACATACATTTGAGCTTGTGAAGCAATTTTTAAAGTCGGAGGTTACCGTCTTGCCACACCCACCTTACTCTCTAGCCCCATGCGACCTTTTCCTTTTTCCAAAACTTAAAAAGTTCTTATCTGGTCGTCGTTACAAGTCCCGACAAACCCTTGGCTCAGCCATCAGTCAGTGACTCAGAGGTATACCTAAATCAGCGTACTGTGACGCATTTAAGAAATGGATTCAGAGATTGAAATTATGTATTTCAAATCACGGAGAATGCTTTGAAGGGATATTATGTTCATTTCACTATTTGAGTCGAATGTTTTTGAGACGTCGCACAATATACATTACATATCGAACAGCCCTCGTATGAGATTAAACACCTGTCGTTATCTTCACCTTTCATTCCAACACCACAAACTAATCCAGAAGTTATTTAGGTAAAGGCTTCCCTGTTCATTATGATTATCCACACACTAAATGTCTGTGACTAAAGGAAGGTTGATTTTCAAAGAATATAATGGGGTGGGGTGGGGTGGGGTGGGTCTAACCTCTATCCTAGCTCCAGATCTCTGGCATAGGGGCCATGAATTTCAGAATTTCGATAGTTAAGAGGTAACCTTGCTCATCATGTGTATATACACAATTTGTCAGTTTCATCTCCTGAGTACAGGAGACTTTTAAGGTTCATGGGAGCAAAGGGATGCAACGAACTGTTCAACAAGATATTCATATTTTATTTTTCCCATAGCTTGCCCCCAAAAATGTCCCATATCTGGTGAGAAATGACCCGCGTCACTCAGGTGATCCGTTAAAGATAAAACAAACCATAAATATTTTGGGTAATATTTTATTCATACAATACCATATGGAATACGATATAAGACATACATATCATCCAATATCATACCATAAACAATGATGTCACAAATGTCATAATGCTATATACCAATACTGATTCGATCAACAAAGAGACGGAGGTGAAATACAATGTACACTACTCCCCTCTTTTCTGAAGTGCTGAGGGGTACACAATTTTATGAGGGTTTATATACTGTGTACAGGGATATTTTTGCCTGCACACATTAAAAAAAAAGATTTTTATTGGTCTAGATTTAAATGACGAGTGATTTTTTTTTTTGCCACCTTAAACTCATTGTTCTAAATAAGCTAATTTATATTCGTTGACATTTTAGAATTCTACTACATAATATATGCCGGTAGGCAAAATAGGTGAACATGAAAAGTGGGCAATCCTTTCCTTTTACACAATACTTGCGAGAATGTAAAACACAGAAGAAGGTTTTACGACAGTTTTGACATTAACTTTGTTGTTACACCAATATCTCCTTACCAGTCATAAATCATTCTAATCAGAGAGAAACATCAAAATTTACAAATACTTCTTTTACAAATTTTACAATTATTTTAAATTATAACACTGTTATATAGCATCAAAACGATTAACAACTGTATATAAAGGTCAATGACCAAATCTCATATTTCATTTTTTGATTTACCCTTCTTGGCCAATACTGTACAATATTTTAAGTACAACGCCTGCTAATATAATCACATGATCATCTGACTTTTCTAACGTAAAAATCGCAACAAAAGGAAAACTGTGTTCTACATGTTTCATACAAGAGAAAATTTATACAGTGTCCTATACTGGTAAACCACAAAGCAATAACAACTATTAAGATTTATATATTGAATGAAGCTTGTTAAATTGACTTTTCCACTATTGTATGTTTTTGATAAATGCATGTACACAACCCTGTTACAGCCTGAGGTACTACAACAGTTTCAAGGTCACCTTGTGATTGTGGATGTGTAGGACACAATTGTAATCTTGATAAATGTACAGAATTGACTGAATACTACTTCTATATTTCTCATTTTCTGCTTACTTGAAATTTCCATATTTATAGAAACTCTTCTACTGATCTCAAACACCATAATAACTCTATAATCCATGTAAATCTGCACATGTGAATATCAAAAATAAAACTCTTATTTCACAACCAGGTTTTAGTGTTTAAATCTTCACAGGAAATTCTGGGATATAACTTCAAGTGTATGATTATGTGATTTAACAATATTTTTTCCCCATGTTTGACTCCTTGTAAAATGGTATATACTGTCTGACCATCTTATATTCATTACAACTAAATGTGTGGGTTATACAAGGCAATACAGCAAATCACAAGAAAACCAATGACTGATAATCAGGAATAAATATAACACAAACTTTTCTAAGCTACAACAAAGTCAACTTTAACCATCTTAATCCGTTTACACTCCCCTGTAAATACCCTACAGTCTACTCCACTTATATTGAAGTCGCTTATATTGAACTATCTGCTATATTGAACTATCTGTTATATTGAAGTCGCTTATATTGAACTATCTGTTATATTGAAGTTGCTTATATTGAACTATCTGCTATATTGAACTATCTGTCATATTGAAGTCACTTATATTGAACTATGTGTTATATTGAAGTAAAACTAAAACCCCAATAACACTATTAATCCATATATTAAATGTATTGAACTTTTGTTACAATGAAGAATTCGGGTCGGACCCCTGAATTTCAATATATCTGGAGTAGACTGAAATTTGCTAAAATTCAATTCCGCACTTATAATTACAGTCAACATTGACTAAAACAACAGTGCTTCATTTCAATGGCAATTTCTACTCAACAACTTCTGTAACACACTGAGATGTGAACAACTTCAAAAGACATTTTCGACTCCAAATGAAAAAAAGTATAAAAATAAAACATATCAAAACAGATGTCCATTTTTGTATAATCATTTCTACATGTATTTAAGGTTTCATAGTAAACCTATTCAATTCAGAAAAGATGAGTTTTCATTCAATCCAATTATGCAAAAGATAATATATTCACTGCAGCATGTGTCCCCTCTTACTTACTTAAAATGTTTGGATTTTAGATGTTTATACCTTAACAGTCAGGCTATATCAATAAATGTTCATATTTCCAAAGTTATTCATAATTTTCACGTCTAAATATTTAACTATTCATTCTTTTCTGGTTTAAAATCTAAAATAGTCGATAAAAGAAAGGGGTTATTTACTGGGGTAAATACGGTAACTGACAAATCAAATAATTTGAAATAACTGACCACCACTTTTATACAGTGACAACTAAACAATAATATAGAATCAACAAATAAATAAGAATATATAATAAATACAAAAATAACTGATAAAATACTAACAAAACTATAAACACCAGAAGGTATACCCTAATATTTCAAGATCAACAATATATATACCACATACATGTGTCACAAAGCATGATAGGAATCAGAAGCTAACTGGTCTCAACCTTTTTTTTTTTTTTATATTGGAATGGTGGTTATCGCCAATATTAGATACTTGTAATTTGCTTAAAAGTTTGCAAAGGCCACAGCTGATGGTATGTTAAGTAAATCATGATTGAAAATTAGCCAAAAATTGATTGCAATATCTATTAGTTTACAGATGTACTGTTTAATATCACACAGAAGGACTCGGCTAGCTAACACAGACTCTGGTAAAACTTGAAGCATTTTTCAGTTTCATGAAATACATATCTATAGTAGAATTAGTAGAAGCACTCATGCACGAGAAAAACATATACGACAAGAAATGATTAGATTACAATACATGTATACAGCATGATTTTTCAACATTGATTTGACAAATGAAACACTGTGAAAATGAAAGTGAACACATTTCAATCATCTGCATGTACAAGAACAGAGACTGCTTAAGCATTATTAAAGCAATGCCAAAACTTTCTTGAGAAAAATTAATATCTTAAAACAGTCTTTTATTTTGAAGTTTTTGTATTAAAGTTAAATTTTGCATGATAACATGGTTACGAAATTTTATATTTGATTGTTCCTTGATGCCGTCCATAGCTTCTATTATAAGTACGAAATCAAAATCTCTTTGAAGTATAAATCAACATAAGTGACCTAGCAAAACTAAAGCGTCTTGCATATTTCTGAATCTGCAGCATTTTATGGTGGTTCATAGACCAAAGTATCAGAACAAAATTAAATCTGTAATCAAACTCTATATGAAATGTATAAAGTTGGCAAACTTTACAACATCGTTATGGATATTCATAGTTCCAGATATAAATGGCATTCTAAACTGCGAAGTGTGATTTGTGCACATGCAAGAGTATCAGAAACTGGGAATATTCTACCTGAAGTGTGTATACAAAGGGAGTTACGGGAACTGCATATCAAATGCATGAGGTCATAATCACTTGTTCATTTTCAAATTATTGATTTCTTTAAAGAAATGCAATGAAATACTTTCAATGGAAAATTAAATTATAATTGAAATGCCCAATATAATTTCCTTTGACATAGTGTACACAAAAATATGCAAATTTCTTATTGCATGGCTCTTTGACTTTGGAGAAAATACCTGAATATGCTCTAAGAATTTTAAAACCTTCAAGAGTGATATAGTAAACTTGGATTATGTTACTGCAAATGATCTTAAATTCGCCACTCAATCTATATTAGTAAAATAATTACATATATCAATCAAGAATGGTTTTCATTAACAAACCCTATTTCTTTTCATCATGTGATATCACAGAGCAAAGTCAAGAAAAATGTGTGCATATACATGTAATTAAAAGATTGAAATTTTCCAGAGAAAATCAAAAACAAAGAGTATTCAGAAAATGTGTGTAAAACAATTAAAAGACTGAAAGTTTCCACAGAAAATAAAAACTAAGAGTATTTAGAAAAAATGTATCCAATACATTATACACAGTCTCTGTTAGTTGCCTATAAACTCTCCCATGTTCGTTACAGTTTTAATTAGATGTACTAAATTTTGCTTGATCATATATATCAGCTTCAATTTCATGGTATAAAAAAATATATACCAAGCACTATAAAGAATGTATGTTTTAAAAAAAGGATAGAAAAAATCAGCACTTTTTAAATATAAATAACAAAAACATAAAACAATGTGCAGGCAATAAAATACAGAAAAATAATTGTTAAATACAGGAATTTTTTAGCACTAATCGCTGGCATCATAATAAAGCACTAAGAAGGTGGGGGTGGGGGGGGATTGTGTCATCATTCAGCACTCTTTCTTTGTCTGGAAGACTGTACAGAGAATTTGTTATAGATGTTTTTGATTTTGGCATGCGAGATATACAAACTTTCTTTACCCTCTCCATATGAATATTAAGATGGGCAGGTTTAAGTGTTAGTGGTATACCTGAATATGACCGGTCAACATAAACAAGGGCTATACATTCAATGACTATAAGCATGATCAAATCATCAACTATTGTAATAAACATAGTTTTGCAGTTTTAGTTTATGACAATGATTCAGTGTAGAAGGCAATGTTAAGTATACATACAAAAGCCAGTGTATACTGTAAGATGTCTTATCATGCAATGACTACTCTAGCAAAAGAAAAATAATAATGCTGGCAAGAATGTTTCATTAAAGATGCAAATAAATAATTGCTATGTACCTCAATGTTGCAAAGACAATAAATAAAAATGACAAAAGGCAATTTGAATTTGATATCACTGCATATTGAAAATCTATCTGGTTATTTACTGACCAGTACCATTACAGGGATGGGTAAACCCCCTATAACATTTATCATAGTTGTGAGGATGAAATCAACTTATATCAAGCAATTCTTATGCATATTGCATATTGTAAAAAAGAACTTTCTTTACTACAAAATGATTGGTAATGCTTTTAAGAACATGAGCAAAATCTTGGAATTTCAAATTTGAGGTTTTTAGGGGTTGGGTGCTATGAAAATCATGTATGTGGACCTGATGTTTTGGCAGTTTTATATATTTTCTGTGCATTTAATGTGCCTGAAATCATTGAGAATTCAATTTGTTTCAACAAGTGCCATGTGTTACGCTGTTAATCTATGCATTAGCTGACATGTGGATAAAAAGACAGGCAGGACACTGATCATGTGATGGAAATAAATGTTGCAGACGTCACATCGTAATGGCGGTTGTCTTCGTTTTACTAGCTAAGACATCAATACCTACTAAATTATGTTATGTGATGTAGGCTGTGATGTCATATCTGGGTACATCGATTTTCACAGTGATAAGGCTCTCAAGTCCGAGTTCTCAAAAAATTTGCTGGAACGTGATTTTTTTTCTTTCTATTTTCCTTGAATTTCTCCTACAATTCTCCTTCGATCTGATGAAATATTTGAAATAGATTTTATTTCTGTGGTTCATTTGATGTTTTTTACATTGATAAACAGTGAAAGAATTGTTTTTTTAAAGTACATATGATGAGAAAAGGACTATATTTTTGTCTACACTACAAAATCTGAAAAAGCGTTAAAAGGGCATCCATTCCCCATGTTTTGTGATCGAAATTAATTTTAAGGAAAGTTTAATGGGACATAATATAATATTAATCAGTTATCATGAAAGGTATTTATTCCATGCACATAACTATTCCTAAAATAACACCCCCACCCCCCAATATGATTTAGACATATTTGTATTGAGGGCCCCCTATTGCAAGATTTCACCGAGTATGTGAAAAATTTATAAACAATTTTTTTTATGCCACTGTCCTGCCTATCCATAACCATCATATTCACATCTATCTATTTAAAATAAGGCATAAACTCGAGTTTGAAGATGTTAAAATTCAGAATCTATAACATTTGAATCTATGTTTAACATCTCCAAACTCTAGTTATATTCTATCATTCATGTTAAATATTCTATAAATAAAAATAACTTCAGACAATAGCCTTATCAATGCATATCAAGAAATGAAAAATTGTCAACAGCAAATAGAGCAGCTGACCATTATCACAGAATTCAAAGTTTGATCATGACAGACTATGCCGACAAGGGGCTTCAGTAACTTGTCTGAAGGTATAGAATACTTTTATGGCTGCAGAATCTTTCTATATATATCTAGAACCTAACACTGAAGAAAGTTGAACAACACTTGCTACAAACAAACTTTTTTCATAAATGATGAAAAATCAATTTACGTTTTCGTAAACTACGTGTTTAGATGTAAAATGAATACAATTTACCATTTGGTATATATATATATATATATATATACATGTATACATACATACATATATATATATCAACCTATGCATCCATTGTTTTGTTGTTGTATCAAGTGTCCTCAACTTATTGTCACAGTGCCTGAGGCAGCATGGGTACTTCAAAGCTGTCATTGCAATTTTAAAATTTTCATCCTTCTCAAAGCTGTCATTGCATTTACTTTTTAAAATTTTTATCCTTCTCAAAGCTGTCATTGCATTTACTTCTTAAAATTTTTATCTTTCCTCATGAAGGATCTGTTTTACATTGCATTCAATTTGTACACAGCAGTCAGGGTGATTAAATCTTCACAAAACACTGAGCACACCAATAAGCTGTCAATCTAAACAAAAACTGCAAATACACACCGAAGCCATTCAAAATATCGGCTGGAAAGATGGAAGTCAAGTTCAGAAGCACATTATGCCAGCATAATCAGCAACAAAAATCTTAAATAAGGAGAACAAATGGAAAATACTGCCACGATTGACTGATAATGATTTTCAACAGTTGACCACTGTCAATTACTTGACTAGCTTTTGCTTCTGCGCTGAACTTGTTTTGACTCTTGCCCAAAGTGACCGGTCAGTATTCATCATCATCAATTCCTAGGTTGACCATCCGACTACGACGTCCAAAGCACAGACAACTGGCCTTGCAGCGCTGCCATCGAGAGAACTGGTGCCTTTGCTGTATCAAGTGTTTTGGGGTCAGGTCTCTGAGAGCCATTGTGTAATACTCCATCTCCTGGGTGTACCTATGATCATCGTTATAATGATTGTTATAATCATCGTTATTATAATTGTTATAATCATCATAATCATAGTTAAAATTATCATTATGATAATTGTTATAATCATCATTATAATCATTGTTATAATCATCGTTATAATAATTGTTAATATAATCATTGTTATAATAATTGTTACAATCGTTATAATCATAGTTATAATCATCATTATAATCATTGTTATAATCATCATTATAGTGACATAGTCATTGTTATAATCATCATTATAGTGACATAGTCATTGTTATAATCATCATTATAGTGACATAGTCATTGTTATAATCATCATAATAATCATGCATTGTTAATAGTAATATACAGCCAAACATACAAGGAAATTTGAATTCTATATCTAATCATCTAAAATTTTCAGGTGAACTTTTCCAGTGTACATTATTTCTTCCTATCTGTAAATACCCTGAAGAATTATTATCAGTTTCAATTATCAAGGATAATCATATCTTTAAAAACTATAATATTTCTCATATTCACACCCAGCTAAAGATTTCCTTGTAAAACTTATCAATCAAAATAATGCCAGTGTAATTATACTGATAAACCATGAAAGTTACAAGCACCTATAATGATGCTGTCCTCTTGCTTTATCATCTGTTTCGTTCTTGACATAGTCAAGGGCATATTGCCAACTAAAATATTCCATGCTTTATGTCACGCAAATTTTTCAAACCAAAAGATCTTTATTTTTCTTAACACAATAAGATATATTTATTTGGTAAGTATTCCACTGTTAAGCAAATAAAAGATTAAAAGAAGTAGTTATGTTGAATGCAAAGGATCGAGAGAAGAGTCACTTATCAACTTTTTTTAAAATTTTCATGATCAAAATCTGTAAAGGAAACTGGGATTTCTAGTTGTAAATCTGGGAATATTTCTACCAATTTGGGATTTCTGAGGATTTTTGCTCTCCCGATTGGGGAAGCAGATAGATGGCTTTTGCCAATGCTTGATAATCGAGAGAATTCTGCAAACACCGAGAAAGTTAGCATGCATGATTGTAGTCAAGGATGTATAATTAATAATTTGGTACTTTTTTATTTTGTCCCCTCTGTTACAAATCAAGCTTGGATTTCTTGAAAAAATGTCAAACTTAAGTTGAGTTTTCTTTTAAATGAGTAAAAATCCCATATTTAAAGGTCACCAGAAGGTGTACAGTAGAATGACAACAGAGGTCATCAGAAGGTCACTCCTCCCTGGAATTTTTTTTAGCACTTATCTCCTATTGGTAAAAAGATATAATGAAGTTGAGAGAAAGAAAACCTAAACAAGAGATGTTTGTAAAACACATATGCCCCCCATGGTGCAAAATTAAAAAGGATTAAACACACACACATCATTTAATTGAGAGTAGTATCATCAATTCAAAATATTGAGCAGACAATATCTTCCTATGTCAAGAGTGGATTGACCATGTGACCGAAAAATCAATAGGGGTCATCAACTCCTGAAGATGTACCAGTGTACCAAGTTTGATGTCTGTCAAGCAAAGGGTTCTCAAGATATTGAACGGACAGTATATTCCTATGTCCAATTTGACCCTTGACTTTTGACCATGTGACCTTAAAATAATTAGTAGTCATCTTCTCCTGAAGATGTACCAGTGTACCAAGTTTGATGTCTGTCAAGCAAAGGGTTCTCAAGATATTGAACGGACAGTATATTCCTATGTACAGTTTAACCCTTGACCTTTGACCACGCAACCTCAAAATCAATAGGTGTCATCTTCTCCTGAAGATGTACCAGTGTACCAAGTTTGATGTCTGTCAAGCAAAGGGTTCTCAAAATATTGAACGGACAGTATATTCCTGTCTATGGTGACCCTTGACCTTTGACCATGTGACTTCAAAATCAATAGTGGTCGTCTTCTCCTGAAGTCGTATCAGTGTACCAAGTTTGATGTCTGTCAAGAAAAGGGTTCTCAAGATACTGAGCAGACAGTATATTCCCATGTCAAGTTTGACCCTTGAACTTTGACCATGTGACCTCAAAATCAATAGGGGTCATCTTCTCTTGAAGATGTACCAGTGTATCAAGTTTGATGTCTGTCAAGCAAAGGGTTCTTGAGATATTTGACGGACGGTATATTCCTATGTCCAGTTTGACCCTTGACCTTTGACCATGTGACCTCAAAATCAATGGGGGTCATCTTCTTTTGAAGATGTACTAGCGTACCAAGTTTGATGTCTGTATTCCTATGCCCAGTTTGACCCTTGACCTTTGACCATATGACCTCAAAATCAATAAGGGTCATCTACTCCTTAGGATGTACCAGTGTGCCAAGTTTGATGTCTTTCAAGCAAAGGGTTCTCAAGATATTGAGCGGATATTATATTCCTATGTCCAGAGTAGATTGACCCTTGACCTTTGACCTTTTGACCTGAAAAACAATAGGGATCCTCTTCTACTCATAACTAACCCACATATGAAATATCATTATCATCAAGTGAATGGTTCTCAAGATATTGAGCGGACAACACATGGTCTACAGACCGACCGACCGACCGACAGGTGCAAAACAATATGCCCCCTCTTTTTCAAAGGGGGGCATAAAAAAACTTATGTCTCATACAGGTAAAAAAAAAAATGGTAGATACTCCAAACCAAAATATTGGTGCTTATATTCTGTCAATCAGCTAGACACCTTAAATGAATCTATCTCTGCATATAAATACCACTGATTTCTGTGGACTATGACACCACGACTTGACACGATTTAAATTCAAACACTTTGGACCCAATTTCTAAAATATTGTTTTTTGCTTTCCTCGTCGACCCTCAAACTTTGATTCAAGCAAAACGATGAAAATTTTATTTTTTGATTAGTAACAAACCAGTCTGGTGGCCATTTGTTGTGGGCAATGTATCTCCGGTTTTCCGGCTGTAGTTTGTAGAGAAGACTGAAGAATTTCCGATGTGTTACGGCATAATTAGCACAGACATAGTCCAAGCACCAGCGGGCCAGGTCCGTGGCGTTGTGAAACTACAAGACAGAGGTACATATCTAAAGATGTCTGTTCAGAAAGTTCAATGTTATCAAATGCTATAAATTTACTTTTTTATGCACTTGTATTTCAACTGCAGTACTAAGTATAACTGATACCATGTTATCTTGTTCTGTACTTTTGATAATTCTAAAATTCACATTTTCAAAACCTGTCTTTCATTTTTTGTAAACATACAGGCTTAATCTATGACTTGCCAATGGCAATCACATGTCATATCTTGAGTGTGTAAATGCATGTACTATGATAAGTATACAGCTATATATGTAATAAATCATAAATCACCAATATATCTCCTAAAAGTTTGAAGAGGCTGCTTGACTAATGAGTAGAGTGAGCGGAGCTTTACAGACCGATACTCTCTAACATTTTGATATGCTTCAAAGTACTTTTCAATAAATCCGTCGATTGATTACAATCCATTAGTCACATAAAGCTCCATCCTGCATGTAGAGCCACGTGTAGCTTTTAAGTTTAGAGAAGTTGGTTTAAATTTTTTAAAATCATTTGCAAAGGTTTTTTTGTTATTTGCATGCCTTATCATTGTTATATATTTTCCCTTCAAATTTGAATTTTATATATTTTTCCCCCAATAGATTTTCAAGAAATTGATATATTTCGTGTATCGAATTATGGTGGTCAGCCTGGTTCAATGACTGGTGGCTGGCAGATAGCTCAGTTGGTAGAGCACCTGGCTATATAGATTCAGAAGCCTTAAAATTGAATCCTGGTCTGGTCTATTGCATTTTCTCCCTTCCTGTCACATCTGGTATCATAGACCAGCCCCTGGAACTAGCACATGAAAATTCCTGCCAGAGAATAAAAATCCTGGGTTGATGACATTTAAGGAGGGAGGAATGTGGTGGTCAGCTGGATTTGATCCCCAGTGGCTAGGTAGAGCACCTGACCAGAGATTCAACGGACACAGATTTGAATGCCGGTTGGGTCCATTGCATTTTCCCCCCTCCTGTTATATACAATCTGAAAGCAAGTCCCCAGGATGCAGATTTTTCTCTGGATTTTACTGATTTTAATGCAGGCATATATAAATATATACTATAAATATATATACTGTGGTCTGTAAAATACACTTCATATAGAACAAAGGTTTGAAATTATTTTGGAATGACAGAAAGTACTTGTTTAGTCGTATAATAAGTTCATGAGGGTATGAACTGAGATGCTTTACTCCATCGGCGTACTTTCTGAAGCAAGTTATTTACATGCATATGAATTACTGGGTGGCCATATTTTCATGGCTGGTTAATTTTCAATATTTGTACTGCAGGTGAAAACTACAGGGAAATGTAACCAGCTTGAAATAGCATACAGAATGAGCATAAAAACTGAGTTCAAAATGGTGAAAATGGAGTAGGACATTCATGAAGATAACCAAGAGGAAGTGTAAAGCTGCAAGGGAGAATCACGTATCAGACAAATGTATACTTTTACATAGTGAGGGTACAAAACCAGAATGATGTGAATAAAAAAGAATTTCCCCTTGATTTATCAATTTAACACTCCATATATAACCAGTAACTTCCTTCCACAAAAGTTTGAAATGTATGTCCATCATTTGAGAAATCAGGAATTGAAATCTATCCATCATTCGAGAGATCAGGAAGTACAATCCATTTCAGGAACACTTTAAAAGGTTCAAACAGCAAAGTGTGTCATTCATTGGGGGGAAATACACATACAAAAAAACAGGTAAAGAAATCGTTTATATGCATTTATTTTTAAATGTACTTGCCCCATATCTAAATTAATTGAACAGTGCATGTTACTTAGAAATATTAACCATTATACAGGTCAGTTTCCATATAATGCTGTAGGTTATAGGTTTTCTGTATAGAATTTTTAAAAAATGTACTTCTATATCAAAAGCTCTTTTAAATATCTTTCAATTTTCAAAAATATTTTTATAAGTATATTTTCTAAGCAGATCCTCTGAATCATGATATTTATGTAATACAATAAAGAAATTCTGGTCTCATATTTTCTTCTGGTGAGTCTTCTTGCACAAAGATCATTTTGAACAATACATGTGTATATACTTTGTATCCCTGATGTTAAACTTTCTAAATCTTTATCCTTTTACTTAAATGTAGAATTCAATGGCCTCCAGTCAAAACACAAACCATATCAAATGTGCCAAGTGCCAAAAACCAGCCGATTTTGCATGCAACAGTTGTGAAGAGAAGTTTTGCAGTAAATGTCAGAAACAACATACGAAGTCCAAATCAACGAGGGATCACAAAGTCTCACCGCTGTCGGATGCATTGGAAAGAGATGAATGTAGTCTGCATCCCTCTAACACTTATGACATGTGTTGTAAGGACTGTGAATTGCCTGTGTGTGTCACATGTGTCACAGAAAACCATGTGGGGCATGTGTTTGTAGCGAAAGATGTTATGTTCAAACAAAAGCGAAAAGCTGTGGTGTCCAGTATCTCGGCTCTGAAAAATACACTTCTTCCGAAGTATCGAGAACTGCACAATGAAGTGCTAGCTAACATCACCAAATGTAAACAAGTCATGGCCAACATGCGAATCAGCATCGAAGAAAAGGCTCAAGAAATCAAGGCCCTGGTAGATGCAGAGTTGGAGAAGAATATGAAATTGTTGGAGAAGATGGAAATTTCTTTGCTGCAGAAACTTTTGTTGGAGGAAAGCTCAATTTGCGGCCAGCTGACTTCATTGACAGAAAAGCTAGACGAGTTGGAGTATAAACTGGAGACCTATACTCCTGTCCAGCTGATGATGACCAATTCTAAACTGACAGTCAAAGAGGGGGACATCCCATGTCTGAACAGACTCATTGTTCCGGAATACCACAGCAAGTCTACCACAGAAGTTAAAATTTCCCGACTCATTGGAGAGATCATTGTTCCCGCTGATGCGACAGAGGTGCCTGTCTCTCCTATGACCAAGTTAGAGAATCTTTACAACAACATGACATGTTCAGTCAAGAAAGTGATTGGTATAGCACCCTCTGAAATCCAATATGGACGTCACATCAGCTGCATGAGAGACGGTCGTGCATGGGTGAGTGACCGGTTATGTAATATGATTTTATTGGATATCCATGGCAACACCTTGCATAAACTTACATTAAGAAGTAAAGGAGATGGTTACCACTGTGCCACAATAAACAACGATCTCCTCTACATTGACAAAACTATGAAGAGGGTCAGCAGGTTTCTTCTACAAGAGCAGAGAGTTGAGAGTCTCTTCTCCACCCCTAAAACCTGGGCTGCCATCAGCATCCACTCCTCTTGGATCAATGAAGAAATCCTTATAGGCATGCACACAAAGCAGGATGCCAAAATAGTTCGCTTCAGCACTACTGGAAATGAGCTCGAAGAGATTCATAAAAGCAGTACAAACGGGGAGAACCTCTACTGCTACCCTCACTATATTACAGAGGGCCCCTCTGGCGACATCTGCACCTCTGACTTTGAGAAATTTTCAGTGATTGTTGTCAACAGAAGAGGCCAACACAAATTCACCTACAAGGGGACACAGAAATCCCAATTTTTCCCTCATGGGATTTGCACAGACAGGGTAGGAAACATCCTCATTTGTGACAACCAATGCAAGTACAGGATCCATATGCTGGACCCAGATGGTGTGTTCCTGCGTTTCCTCTTGTCTAAAGAAGATGGAATCATGGAACCATTAGGCCTCTGTCTCGATGATCGTAACTATCTCTGGATAGGCCAGAGAGGAAAGGAATCTGTGTCTGTGTTCAAATACGATCACCAGGAAAAGGAAAATGTGTATATGTAAATGAAAACAATTATTTCGTGATATTCAGTTTCCTAGTGTCAGAGTCCATGCAATGACCTCTTCTAACAAGTCTATATTTTTATGCAGTTGTTTTAGTTACATATGTCAGACATTGCATTATTAATCTTTCATTAAAACGTTAATGTATCAGCCTGAGTTTTTTTTTTTACACGAATGTTGGCCACCCATGGCATACAATTGACCTTCATTAACTACAACGGAAAAACGTTCTGCAATATGGATGGCAGCAACTTCTTTCTGTGCATGTATCAATACAAATGCCTATCCCAAGAATATTTCATACATACAAATGCAGCACAAACTTGGAAGTACACTATATTCAAACTTCTGCAACTGAACTTCGCAAAGGCAGTGAGGGGTCTTCTAATATTTCCTCATCTGTCAATCACACAGACTTCAGTTTACCCAATACCCAAATTGGGTGATTTTGGCATTGAGAATTTTTTTGACAGATCTTTTTGAGAAGTAGTTTTGAAATGTCACTTTATATTCTGGTAGACTTTAATTGTGTGGAATTAAAATTTCCAAAAATATATCTTAATGGGAAGGTTTGGTTCTTCTAATTTTCGATGGATTTTTTTCTTCATCCGTCAAAAAAACCCCAACAACACCATTTCCAGTCTACCAAAATTATCCAATATACTGTATTTTAACAATTGAAGGAAATATACCTGTGCTGGTTCAATCAGTTTGAGAGTTTCCTCTATGATATTTTCACCGTTTGCTTCTGCCCGCAGAAGTTCAGTGACAATCTCAAACTCCAGAGCTTTGATCATGTGCTTCAGACACAACCTATCAGCTGCCTCGATTAGACCCACAATGTCCGTCCCGTCCAACGGGGGTAGCTGGCCTAAGTACAGATACGACATCAGGACACTGAAGGTCTGCACGTCCATACCAGGGAATGGTATCTACAAACATTAGAGGCTACAGAATCACGGCAATTTATTTACAAGTTAACGAGGCTTTACTTTTTGGTTCTTCTTATTGATGAAATACAACTGAATTCATTTGGAAGCAGGTTAACACATCGACTGGTTTTGCCATTCAAAGAAAACTCTATAAACACTGCATGCATGTAGCTGCAATAATGTAGCCATTTCCAACCTTTTTTTTCTTTTTTGGGGTCCCAAAAACGTCAGAATAAAAAAAATGGAGATTGGCTACATCATTGCAGCTAATAAATACTGCAACAACTGAAAGAAACCTAAAAGTTAATAAATCAAAGTACATTTCTGAATCTATCTGTATATTTGTATGTCCAAAATTTTAATGATACAATCATGCATTTTAGAAATAGGGTTCTTGCTCCTTTCATAATTTTTTTCCCGTTGAATACTTACCATTGAATGTACAATGCCATACAAACCTAT
Organism: Ostrea edulis; assembly: GCF_947568905.1. Lineage (NCBI taxonomy): Eukaryota > Metazoa > Mollusca > Bivalvia > Ostreida > Ostreidae > Ostrea > Ostrea edulis. The sequence goes on along the minus strand of NC_079172.1, from coordinate 30,219,901 downwards.
CATAACAGAGCATCGTACAACTGGAAATCTTTATTGTACAGAATATTCAACATGCAATTTTGTGTGTCTAGCAGTTCTCAAAAATGTCTTTTGTAACAAGATATGTTTGTAAAACACATAAGCCCCCCATGGTGCAAAATTGAAAAGGGTTATACACACACCTCATTTAATTGATAGTATTATCATCAATTCAAAATATTGAGCAGACAATATCTTCCTATGTCAAGAGTGAATTGACCATGTGACCTAAAATTCAATAGGGGTCATCTGCTCCTTATGCTGTACCAGTGTACCAAGTTTGGTATGTGTCAATCAAGCAAATAATTCTTAAAATATAGGAGACAATATATTACTATGTCCAGTTCAACTATTGACTTTTGACCTCAAAATCAATATGGGTCATCCTCTCCTGAAGATGTACCAGTGTACTAAGTCTGATGTCTGTCAAGTAAAAGGGTTATCAAGATATTCAGTGGACAGTATATTACTATGTCCAGTTTGACCCTTGACCTTTGACCATGTGACCTCAAAATCAATAGGAGTCATCCTCTCCTGAATATACACCAGTGTACTATTTAAAGTTTGATGTCTGTAGAGCAAAGGGTTCTGAAGATATTGAGCAGACAGTATATTCCTATGTCCAGTTTGACCCTTGACCTTTGACCATGTGACCTCAAAATCAATAGGGGTCATCTTCTCCTGAAGACGTACTAGTGTACCAAGTTTGATGTCTGTCAAGTAAAGCGTTCTCAAGATATTGAACGGACAGTATATTCCTATGTCCAGTTTGACCCTTGACCTTTGACCATGTGACCTCAAAATCAATAGGGGTCATCTTCTCCTGAAGACGTACTAGTGTACCAAGTTTGATGTCTGTCAAGTAAAGCGTTCTCAAGATATTGAACGGACAGTATATTCCTATGTCCAGTTTGACCCTTGACCTTTGACCATGTGACCTCAAAATCAATGGGAGTCATCTTCTTCTGAAGATGTACTGGTGTACCAAGTTTGATATCTGTCAAGCAAAGGGTTCTCTAGACATTGAATGGTCAGTATATTCCTATGCCCAGTTTGACCCTTGACCTTTGACCATATGACCTCAAAATCAATAGGGGTCATCTACTCCTTAGGATGTACCAGTGTGCCAAGTTATATGTCTTTCAAGCAAAGGGTTCTCGAGATATTGAGCGGACATTATATTCCTATGTCCAGAGTAGATTGACCCTTGACCTTTTAACCTGAAAAACAATAGGGGTCATCTTCCACTCATAACCAACCCACATATGAAATATCATTATCATCAAGTGAATGGTTCTCAAGATATTGAGCGGACAACACATGGTCTACAGACCGACCGACCGACAGTTGCAAAACAATATGCCCCCTCTTTTTCAAAGGGGGGCATAAAAATGAATAAAATCTATAATGATAGTACATTTGTTTTATCATTATTGATTGATTGATTGATTGTATATTGTTTAACATCCCTCTTGAGAATATTTCACTCAAATGGAGACATCACCACTGGCGGTGAAGGGCTGCAAAACTTAGGCCTATGCTTTGTGCTTATGGCCATTGAGCAGGGAGGGATCTTGATCGTGCCACACCTGCTGTGACACGGGACCTCGGTTTTTGCGGTCTCATCCGAAGGACCGCCCCATTTAGTTGTCTTTTACGACAAGCAAGGGGAATTGAGGACCTATTCTAACCCGGATCCCCATGGGATTCATTATTGATCATTATCATTTATCATGTATTTGTTTTATCATTTTAAAAATCTTTCCTGTAAGGTACAGAGATTTCCATGTATATGCTGTTTGAGTGACTCAATATCTTGAGTAGAAAGTTGATGTAGCAAATATTTCATCATACTTTGTTCCCCCTGATATCAACTGTGGTCAACAGGTTGTAATTAGCATATGTCTGATTACTTGCTTAAAATTTGCCATGTTTTTGCCAACCCGACCAACCAAAATGATACCCCTTAACCTTAGAATTTTTTTTAACAAAGTGTTCAAGAGACCACCGAAGAAACACTTTTTTGGACTTGACGCTGGAAAATACTTCGCAGGCAATTAATATCAAAGTATATTTCAAAAGTTGCATTAATAATGGAAAATGAGTCCCTCCTGTTCAATATGTTCATGTGTCTGCACCTTGAAAGATGGTGTGATCAGAATGTTTCTATGTATACTCTTAAAAAAGGCTTGAGAAAATAATAGAAATTATTTTTCTCATTGACCTACCCTAATTTTGACTTGATGTTAGTCAAAAAATGCAAACATTTATTTTATAGCAATTTAACCTAAGCTGGCAAAAATACAAATCTTTACAGGTTTACAGTAAATGATTAGCATACATGTATATAAGACAGAAATAATTCTATGCAAGTATGATAAAATGAGCTTAATACTCTATAATATCAAACTATATTTTACAGTAGGTATACATGTATTCAAGAATTTGCAAAATAAACTGTAGTGTATCCCAATGTACCTGTAACTCGTTAATTGACATTGATAGTTTATCCAGTGATATCTCTCTGGCTCCCCAGAAACTATTCACCTTTCAACACTTCTATAAATGAGCCACTCCTATTTCCTGTTTATCAGGCTCTGCAGAATTATGAGATTGAATAAAAGTTCATATGGACACTTACGCTCTGACTTTGTTACAGTTTAATCATGCTGTATATATTATATATATCATATACAAGTGATTATTAGAAAAAATATATAAAACTATCATCTGTGATGTCTCTGAAATAAAGGAATAGTCTACTCCACTTAAACTGAAGTCACTTATATTGAACTCTGTTATATTGAAGTCACTTATATTGAACAATCTGTTATATTGAAGTCACTTATATCGAACTATCCGTTATATTGAAGTCACTTATATTGAACTATCTGTTATATTGAAATCATTTCTATTGAACTATCTGTTATATTAAAGTTAAAATAAATCCCTAGTTACATTAGTGAATTTTGGATATACTGAACAATTCCCTAGATTAGAGTTAATCCTAAGACACCTTGGTTGTCGTACGAAGCGACTAAATGGGTCTGTCCTTCGGATGAGACCACAAAAACCGAGGACCCATGTTACAGCAGGTGTGGCATGATAAAGATATCCCTCCCTGCTCAAAGGCCATAAGCACCGAACATATGCCTAAATTTTGCAGCCCTTCGTCCACAATGGTGACATCTCCATATGAGTGAAAGATTCTTGAGAGGGACATTAAACAATATACAACCAACCAACAATTCTTGCTGGTCTCCTGAATTTCAATATATCTGGAGTAGACTGTATTACATGGACAAAACCATGAAAAGTTTTTCTTTTTTCTCTTAAATTTTTTTTTCATTAAAAGTGAGTACGTACAATGTCAGCAGAAGACTCCATAAAGTTGGCACTAAACATGGCAAACATCATCTCACACCGAGCCATTAGGATGGGCTTGTGAAGGGCAACAACTCCATCCTCCAACTGGAATTCTATGTCTGTTTAAAAGAATAAGAATAATACTCTACATAATCAAAACAAAGTGAAAATAAAAAATACATAGAATTGCAATACACAGGAATATTAATTCATTTTGTTGTTTCTCTAATTTGCAGAAAATCATCCACTAGATTCACCAGCATCCCTCCCTCACAGATATTTCTTTCTAAGCTGTTTATTTTGGGATACTATACATACTGTAACAAATATTTCTGTAAACAGCTATGTCCTTGTTTACTTTCACGCTTTTCTTTCCTCTAAATTTTTTTTTCCATGCATTTTTAAAGTAACACTGAAGTGACAGGTTTCTAATCAGACCCCCCCCCCCCCCCCTTATAATATTAAACTGCATCAGAAATACGGAGGTATAAAGCAATTGAAAAGAGAGGGTTTCTATTTGGTTACTCGCTAATAAAATCAAAGTCGATTTACAGTTTCAAAATTAATGGAGCACTGCCAGTTTGTGTAACTAGCGTATTCTTGAAATGTTTAATTGTGCGATGATCTTCAGAAATCTGACCACCGATTACCAGTATGTATTCTTCATCACACAAGTGGAAATTCTTGATTCAAAGCAAACTTAAGAAAATTCGTTTTCATATTGGTTTACCCATGTTATTTGCATTTGATTGATTTATACCCATCTTTAACACATTACAGGAAGTCACATATACAGCAATCACACTTATGATAAATTTACGCTTACAGAAAAGCAATTTTTATTCCCCATACATTTAAAACATATTATGAACTTAGGCCACATTTAAAAAAATGTTGGTTTGCCATAGCCCAAGGGTCATAAAAAATATTGGGTCGGTCAGTAGGGTTTTTATTTATTTATTTATTTTTTTATTTTTTTGCTGAAAATATATTGAATATCAAAACTCTGTTTTTATATTTTGTGTTCATTTGATGAATTAACCCTATTACAGTGAATTACTTGCAGAACTGTCAGAAACCTCTCTAAAAAATGCAGTTTTAACTTTATGGACAGGAGTAGTTTGTGTATGGTTCATATATCATTTTGTTATTCTGATATGTTACTTGTTTTGTGAGTATTTGTTTTCCAGGTCTTGAATATGTCCATTGTTTTTTTTCAAATTTGTCTACAGTCTTGGTTGCCATGATTTTACTCTCAATGGCCAATGTAACATGCATGTATTATGCAACTGAAACTTGGCAGCATTGCTGTTGAACTAAAACATTATTCATATAAACTCAACACAATTTCATGTTCAATGATGTTGGTCAAACAATTTCTGATACATTAAATCTGTGCTCCGCGGAACCTCGAATTACCAAAATGCCCATGATTTACCAAAATGCCTCCAGAAATACCGAAATGCCCATTAGAACTAATGAAATTCCCCTTTGAATCAATTTTTTAAAGTTAAATTGAAAGATTGGGGATTGATTCAATGTGTAAAATACCGAATCTGAAGAAAAAATAAAAAAAATTTTAATTGAAAGTCTTGTTATTAGAATTTGTGTTAAGGTAGATCTATACTCGGCCTTAAATGGACTCAATCATGAAAAAATTGCATTTACAAGATAAATATATATTACAGTAATAGATAGACATTGAAAAATATATATGTTGACATGCTATTTTCATTGTTATTGCTTCCCAAAAGTAAGCATAGCTAGATCCCATCAACATTAAGGAAAATGCACTCCTCCTTCTTTATTTTTCCTAATAATTATTATTTTCCCAAACAAATGGGCTGTAATAAGCAACATTACATTGGCTATATACCCTTTATTTAATGGTATGTAATCATTTATTCTAATAAATTGGAATAAATATTTTCATAATGTACACTTTGTGAGCCCAAGTTTACATGTTAAAAGAAATACTGTAGGAAACACCATTTGACGTCAATATTGGTCTTTTCCCTAATTTTTATGGACTAAACCTTGAATTAATTGGTTTTAATTTACAGATTATTATCTTAAAATAATGATTTAAGTAAGAAAATCATATGTTGACGTATTATTTTAGAAGCTATCAGCTCTACAACAAGTACACCCCCCTAAAATATTTAAAAATTATACATTATCAGATCATCATAAGACATGTGAAGTTTGAGCATATTTACAACCTTGGATAATAATTTGAACTATGCTAAACAATAACTATTATAACATAACTGTGGTTTACAATTAAATTTTACATTTTATCTGAAAAAATAATATTATAGAGAATGTAAATGTAAAACGAAAGTAACAAACTGAATTTTGATGATTTTACTTATATGATTAATGCATACGTGTAATGTGTGATATATCTTATATCCTGAGACAAAATTTTATATGAATCTCTACAGGTCATGAAATCATTTACATGTACATAAATTGGATGCATGTTATACATGTTACATGTACACGAACACCCCTTACACCGGTCTAAGTAGATGCAATCTCAATAAGGAACCAATAGATGCCACTCCAATAATTTTGAAAAAGGAGAGAGAATGAGGAAAAAATGACAAATTCATGATGGTCGGTGAAATAAAGCAAATTATTTGCAGCTGATCTTTGAAGCTTGCGTCAATATCTGTAACATTGTAGCAGCGAACACAACTACCATATCTGTGGTCACTGGAGCAGCAAAATGTTAACTTTTCTTTTTTACACGAGCATACCATGTATTTGTTGATGATAATTTGGAACCTATTCTAACCCGGATCCTCACAAAAGAAATATCATCATGATGTTCGTGGAAATCTGAATTGGTCTACCCCCCCCCCCCCTTCCCATCTGTCTTCCCCACTTTCTGATGCCCCGCAATTCCATATGTTGAACATTTGGATCATAGTAAAACTTTACTTTTACATACATAATTTAGTCAATGTACAATGAATGCCTCACGGACATGTACAATGTAATTGACACACCTCCATCCACCAAAATGTTGTTTGTTCTCCAACCGATTTTTTTTGCTAAAGCTATAATCATCTCTATCTCTCCCCCCTTTTAAAAAAAAAAATTTAAACCCACAAGATCTCAACTCAAAATTTGACTGATAAGATGATAAGAACAACCAGGAAAGAATTGATATCGGATATTCATATCTCGTATCGCCATGCAAAAATCAAATGGATATCGTTAAAATACCACATTTCGGAAAACGGAAGAGTGGTTCCACATTTACATTTGATGGTGACGTAGGCCGAGTATAGGTCTACTTTAATCTAAGGAAGGTAATTCATGTTATTTTTCATTTAGAAGAATGTGTTCAACCATTATTTCCTAATCATTATATATATACATTGCTTAAGTTGAATTAAATCAACATTCAGATATATTTTGCAATTCAAACAAATATTGTATAGGGGGAAAATCATTGATGATATACATGTATAAATTTTGCTAGAGTTATCTTTCTTTGAAACATCGTGAATGCGAGAATATTGAACACAATTGAATTTCCTAAATTTACAATCACAAATTAAAAAAACGTTTTATCATAAAAGATTAACATATATAAACTTAATATGCATTAATGTATATAATTAGAGGGGAATTTCGATACTTTTAGGTGGCATTTCGAAAACTAATTCCTGGGGGCATTTCGGTAAATTGCAGGCATTTCCGAACATTCGGGGCACCCATTTACTTTTTCATCAGACACAGTTGTTGTTTGTGTCCATAATTATCGAATGATGCCTTGTCGGATAGATACAATTCTACCAGTATGCCAATTGCCGAAATGATCATTTGAGCGCTTAAATTGCGGCGATTTACAAAACGCCACAAAGAACAAAACTAAAAACCAACCCAAACGCATCTTCACAAGTCAAGGGCTATTGATTAGTTACCTCGTTACAAAATAAAAACAACACGCAATGTTCTTGATGTTAAGAAAAGTACCCCACGAAGACCATTGTTTTACTTTCTGTTTTTGCTCTTTTCAAACTTGCATCTTAAACGAGGAATCTCATTGGATGATTTAATTTAAGCTTATTGCGTCATCCTCTGTCCCAAACCCATGTTTTGTGACTGATGCGAGCATGGTGCGAGGTAACGAATCAATAACCGTTGACTTGTGAAGATGAACCAACGTGGATAGAAACTTGAAAGAACAAGAGGCCCATGGGCCACATCGCTCACCTGAGTCACCTTGGTCCATATCAGAAGATTTTCCATATCTATTTGCATGTAAAACCGTAGTCCTTATTATGGCCCCAAACCTTCCCCTGGAGGCCATGGTTTTTGCAAACTTGAATCTACACTATGTCAGAAAGCTTTCATGTAAATGTGAACTTCTTTGGCCAATGGTTCTTGAGAAGAAGATTTTTAAAGATTGTCCCTATATATTTGTATGTAAAACTTTGATCCCCTATTGTGGCCCCATCCTACCCCGGGGGGGGGGGGGGGGGGGGGGGGGGGGGCGGGGGGGGGGGGGGGGGGCATGATTTTAACAAACCTGAATCTGCACTATATCAGAAAGCTTTCATATAAATCTCAGCTTTTCTGGTTTAGTGGTTCTGGGAAGAAGATTTTTAAAGATTTTTCCTATATATTTGTATGTAAAACTTTGACCCCCTATTGTGGCCCCATCCGACCCCCGGGGGCCATGATCTTAACAATTTATAATCTGCACTATATCAGGAAGCTTTCATATAAACCTCAGCTTTCTGGCTCAGTGGTTCTTGAGAAGAAGATTTTAAAAGATTTTTCCTATAAATTTGTATGTAAAACTTTGATGCCCCCCTTGAGGCCCCATCCAATCCCCGGGGTCCATGATTTTAACAAACTTGAATCTGCACTATATAAAAAACAAAACAAAACAAAACAATTTTTTTTGGACCTTTTGACCCCCTATTGTGGCCCCATCCGATCCCCGGGGGCCATGATTTTAACAATTTAGAATCTGTACTATATCAGGAAGCTTTCATATAAATCTCAGCTTTTCTGGCTTAGTGGTTCTTGGGAAAAGATTTTTAAAGATTTTTCCTATATATTTGTATGTAAAACTTTGACCCCTATTGTGGCCCCATCCGACCCCCGGGGGCCATGATTTTAACAATTTAGAATCTGCACTATATCAGGAAGCTTTCATATAAACCTCAGCTTTTCTGGCTCAGTGGTTCTTGAGAAGAAGATTTTAAAAGATTTTTCTTATAAATTTGTATGTAAAACTTTGATGCCCCCCCTTGAGGCCCCAT